>NW_025892529.1:9639-28575 GCF_002878395.1 Capsicum annuum
TGTAAAACCATATAGGGTATAAATTCATGCTTCAAATTCATATCAAATCATGTATATTCATAAAATAAAAATCAATTTGGGCACAATGGCGAAAGGGTGTTCTTGTTGAAAACCCCCACATTCCTTAAACTTGAAGCTTTGAATGAACTCTTGACCTTGGGACTCTATTCATAAAAATAATGAGTGTTTCTTGTAGCCCTCGGAATGGGGATTCCGAATCTCGAAGAATTATTGAAAACTCATGGTTGAATCTTGAGATATTTGAATTTTTAGGTTGAAACCCTAATGAATGATCTTGGTGATTTTGAGAGAAAGTAAACTTATTTTGGTGTTATGGGAGTTTAATCCCGTGTTATAGACATATATAGGGGTGATTTTGGAACTTGGAAGTGAGGTATGCGGCGCATTGCTTATCGTACACATTTAAGTATGTGCTGCATTGTTTATCGCACACATTTAAGTATGTGCCGCATTAATTATCGCACACATTTAAGTATGCGCCGCATTGCTTATCGCACACCTGTTCCAGTAGCCATGTGCGATTGGTTAGGCGATACACTCTACTTAGCAAAGCCATAACTCCTTGCTCGGCTGTCGGATTTTGATAACATTGGTATCGTTGGAAAGCTAATTCAATTATCTAAAATTTTATAGGTCTTGGTATGAAAAATTCTATTTATATGAAGAGATATACACATTTGAAATTGACCCTTGTAGAATCAAATGTCAAACTTTGGATGAATCAATTGGTCTTAGCTCAACTTTGTTCTAGGTCATTACTATGAAAATTTTTCACCTCTAAAATACTCCATAGACTATGATAATGATCATTCAACTTGTATTCATGTAATAATCACTTGTATTAGAGCTTAGATGCACAGGAACGACAATTAGAATTCCAGCACAAAAATATGGGGTATTACATTAAGTTAAGCAAGCACCTCAAAATTTCATTCCACTTCCATCTCTTAATCACCTTAATCTAACTTAAAACTTTTACACATCTTGTCACTTTAAAATTTAGATTCAAATACTGACTAACGATTTCAAGTTAAATAGTTGTATTGATGTTAACTTGATCATGTCACATAAAAAGGTATGGGCAGCGTCTAGAATTCCATCTACACCATTAATATTTGAATAATAAATATCATCCATTACCTACCACAAGTCTATACCAAGTTACTTATAAATAGAAAAAGTACATGCAACGTATGGGGTGTTATAATTAATGTGTGATTGCTCTTTATTTCTAATCAACTTTGATAAATGGTTGAGTTTACCTATGACATACTTCAACCACGTCTTCGAACATATTTTAAAGGTATAAGCTCTAAATTCTGACAACTATACCACTGATTAATTTTATCTTTAAATTTTTTATTTACATGTAGTAGAAAAGCTAACCAATATTTTTATTTTGAAGCCCAAATTCTTCTTTGACACAGCCAAATCAATTGCTCGATGACATGTTTCTTTATATATTGGAAAAAAGTGAGCTAGAAATAATATTAAAATGTGGAATGAATTTGATAATCCACTTAAAAATAAAGCTCAGATTATTGATAAGGTACCGGATGGGATCCCACTGGATCAATGAATTTTTTTTATTGAATACAATTTTAAAGAATCAACAAAGGTATTTATGTATATGAATTTCTTTATAGTTGTATAAGTATTTTTTTCTAATTAAGGTGTAAATATATTTTTGTAAGAAAATACGTCAAAGGAACTGTGAAAATCAAAAGTAACAGACAATTCTGCACACCAGTGGATCCAAAGCCAATGCTACAAGAAGGGCTGAAATGGTGAGTGATTTAACCTAGAATATAATTATTCCTAACTAGTAAATTTTTTTGATTATGTTTTTTAATTTATAGATGGTTGAGACTGGACAATGGCCTGGGAGACCACAAATGTACATTGCTACTCATAAGAATAGAGATAGAGTATATATTGATGAAGCGACAAAAGAAATATGTGTGAGTTATACTTATATTCTATAGACTCTTGTCGAGTAATCAACCATGGTATGCCAAATAAATTTCTATTTTTAATTTATTTTGACAACAAATTTTCTATATGTAAGAAAAAATTGAGTTAACTTTGAGCCGAAGTGCCATAGATGAGTCTTAAGTTTCGCCAAATGATGTCGTTGGTAAGGTACTAAGGCCAGAGCACTCTGAAAGGGTGAGATGCTTGGGATTAGAAGATGTTCCTAGTAGAGTTTTCAAGCAAGATAGACCTTGTTTTGGTAGTAAAAGTGCTTCAAGTAGTAGAGGTTCTCATTCATTCCAATGTAGAGAAAACTTTGGTCAAATGATGAATTATCACAATTAGATAATGAGTTCTTTGAAGGTATATATGATAATGAAAGAAAGAACGATGCCGGAACAATTTGTAGGGATCTTTGATTCTCCTTCAATGGTTTCTCCCACAGCAGTAAGTAAAGTTCTTTTTACTTTTTTTTATCAATTGAATCGGTTGTGAAAATTTTCTCCAATTTTATGTTGTTTTTGAGCTGGTGTGCTGCAACTTTTCTTGATCAAATTGGAAGTTTTTCTTGTGTTAATTTCTGGTATTCATAATTTCTTGTGAATTATAACGTCAACTTTTTCTTTATTTTTAAGTGTAACAAGCTGCTTATTAGGTTTAAAACATTATGAGGAAAAATATCTTCATGTCCATAAGTAGTAGTGTATTTTGGTGTTGTGTTTAATTATTCTGTTCATGTGAACCATATGTGAACCTTCATGTCCATATGTGAACCTTTGGTTTTGCTTCAGCAGTTTTTTCAAGATAAAGTTATAAAGTTCTTGTACAAGGGATAAGGTTACTGATTTGTCTAACAATCTTGATATTGGGATTTGAGGTCTTGTAATTCATTGAATATTTGAAGAAATTAGGAAAAAGCTTTAGTATAATGATTTATGCAATGCAATTCAATCTTTGCATTTGTGACTAACTAAGTTGTTCAAGAATGGAATATTTTTTATGTCCACTGATCCTTAAGAATGTCCAAACAAATATTTCTGTTATTGTTTATATTTGGATGGAAAACTCTGGTCCTGAAAGCCACCCATCAATATATGTGGAACTTAATATCACTAGTACTTTGTTATCTCCCCTTCTTTTCTTTCCCTTTTAAGGTGTTGGGGGTTGGGGTCTTATGATATTAAAAGCCATACCTTGGGAGGTTTGAAAGGGTAATCATGGGGAAAATGGATGGTGACTTGGAAAACACCACCAGCATAAGGGCTGTCATTTGGACCAATTATAGTTGCTTGCTAATGAAATATATCTTGAGCTACTGGACCTAAAAACTATTATAACAGATCTTGAAAACTGGTTTATACTTGAAACTAGCTTTAAATCTGACAAGAACTCCTTAATACTATAGTTTGCACTTAGCAAATACTATTTACCAAAGCACAAGTTGTGAGGAATTCATTTATTCAACCACAACTCATCATCTCACATCTTTGATCACTGTATTCAATTTACGTAGACTCTACATGATCACAAGACTTGTTTAAACTCATTTATAAGTGTAAATTTCAATGATTAATTTTTTATTAATTAATTAGTCTTTTTTTAAATCCTACTAGTTATGGTCTATAAATATGTATCCTATTCTAGTGATTTTATTATGGATGTAGGTCATAGTATAGGCTAGACTATGTTAGTTATTTACTCGACCTGATATAGTCTAGCCTATACTATGACCTACATCCAATATAAATTCACTAGAATAGAGTAGATATTTATAGATCATAACTAATAGAATTTTAAGATAATTAAATAATAAAAAAGAAAGAAATTATTGTAATTTACATCCATAAATGAGTTTAAACAAGTCTTATGATCATGTAAGAGTCCATGTAAAGTAGGAACAATGATAAAAAATATGAGATGCTAAGTTGTGGTTGAACAAATGAAATCCTCACAACATACTTATGCTTTGGTAAACATTATCCTAAGAATGTTGAAAGTATAACAAGTACCCATCCTTACACGTCTTTGATAATCGCCATCAATTTACGTAGACTCTTATACGACCACATGACTTATTTAAGCTCACTTAATTGCATAAAATCTAATAATTTAATTTTTTATTAATTATTTATTTTTTTTACACAATATGTTAGTAAAGGCAATAAACTAATTCAGTCAATTATTGACAATGTGTGTTGTCTATTATTTATACTGGACACAATCAATATATTCAATTCAATATAATTTACTTAGCTATTTTCATTTTTAGTTTTGTACTAATTTTTTAATCATTGCATCAAATCGCATAATGGAATCCATCGATTAAATAGATATTCTAGCGTACATAATGATCTCGATCAATCATATACCCTATCGACCTTGCAATTAATTTTTTATAAATTAGTATTATCACTAATAGACCAGATTCATTATCCATGACCATATATGAATACATATTTACATACATATATATATATATATATATATATATGTTAAAGTCTGACAACTGTTTCATTTATCTTCAAACAGAATTGCAAAATTTCAATAATAATAAAATTGTAAAATTCAAGTAGAAACAATATGTAGGAAATAGAAAATAGTGTATTATCTTAGTTCATTGCTACATAGTTTAACATATTTATCAACACTATATGGGCAAAAAGGTCAAAAGAAAGAAACTTTTATCTAACGAAATTTCTAAGCATGAAAGCTTCTTTGCAATGAACTAAAAATTACAACGACATCAAAATTAAATCCTAAACTAAGGGGATGATGGGGGTGATGTACTTGTTGGGCACCAAATTCATCCTCTCGACTATCTCCTATAAAAAATGGATGATATGTTAGAGTTCTTGATACATGTGCTCGCGATCCTGATCCAGATCATAGTAAAAATGGTTCAGGTCATTACAATGATAAAGAGGTCATGGTGGCATTAGAGACACATTCTCCTGAGAATTCGGAGTGTGATTCTCAACATATGCTACTATTTCACAATTTTTTGCTGAAGAAGATAAGATTTTGTAGAATAGATGGACGTTTACATAGACCAAATAGAAGGCCTTTAGTCTACCTATCCAATGATTGGTCGATGCGTGGATGAATAGAAGTCGAGTGGGTAGTGTATACTCAATCTACGTAGCACTTGAGTGGACATGCAACAACTATTTTGAGGCGTCATAATTACCTGCCTTTGTAACATCCCATATTTTTGGGCTAGAATTTAAATCGTTGTTCCTATGCGTACAAACTTGAACCCAATTATTCTATGTATATACATGTGTGATTAGGAAGTATATGATATGAGAATGTCTTTGTATATTGATCGAGTTCATAATACCCTCCTAACTCATAGACGAGCTGAGGACTTTTCTATCGATAGAGTTTTGACAAATGCTTCATCTAGGGTCAACTTTAAATGAGTGTATCTCCCAGCATATATAAATTCAGGTGTCGTACATTATATCAAATGAAAGGTATTTGAGTCTTCTTTCCAATTCATATGGTTTTACCTTAATATGATACCGGAGTGAAAAGTTATACTTATTTTAGCTCAGCATGTCCGTCTGTCAACAAAGTGACGACTTGAGTTGATAAGCCGTTAACTAAGTGATGACTTATCAGCCCAAGTCGTTAGCCTTAAATAGAAACTCATCAAATTTAGCTTCTAAGTGACGACTTGAGGTGATAATCCATCACCTAAGTGACGACTTATCAGACCAAGTCATCACTAATGACTACACTTGATCAACCTCACCCTTAAATAGTTTTGGAGGGGTATTTTGGTCTTTCCCCTCACCTCCCACGACATAAATCACTAAAAAATGAACTTGTCCATATAAACAAGTTTTAAAAACCCTTAATCCTCTTTATTCTCAAGAACAAGATTAGGGTTTCTCCTTGAGGTCATCTCCCAAGAACTTCAAAACAATAGTAATCCTTCTTCAAGATAAACAAGAATATTCACTCTCTAAACTAAGAACTTTAAGAAAAGCATCCAAGAACATAAAATTCAATTCATCCTTTTCAACAAACAAACCAAGAATTAAGTTTCCTAATCCAAGAATTCAAGAAAACTTTCAAGAGCATCACCTAAGGTTTCAAAGTCAAGTTCTCTACATCAAATCAAGTCTACTAATGTATGTGGGGTAATGAAAAGGATACTTCTTTCATCCTTGTTCCCAAAACTAGTTTTTAAAGTTAAATTTATATAAAATTATATGATTTACAGTTTAGGGTTCATACCCAATTATCATTATTTGATGATGTTGATGTTATAAGAGATTAAATGTTAAATTGCATCTTTACTCTTGCATGTTTTTGCGTGTCAAGTGATTTTATATACTTTGAGAGTTGAATTTCACTATCTTGACTAGAATTATTCAAGAATTTCAAGATTTTGATTATTGAGCATGGCTTTATGATAATTTGACATGATTTTGAAACATGGGTTATTAAGCCCGAGTTGAAATATTGATATTTCAAGATGATTGTACTTTTAAGCATCCTATGATTAGTTTATATTTAGATTTGATAAGATTTGATGTTTTGATCCACTGCTAAGATATGGAATCTACTTTACAGTTTTGATTTTAGATTTTATTACAGTTTAAAGTAAACATATGCATAACTTGTTTTTATTGTAAACCCTTATGCTAGTTTTAAAGTGGATTTTCAACAGAATGAGTATACAGATTAAAGGGAGTAGTATTTAGCACTGAGTTGGGTATGTGTCCTAGTTCACATACCCCAGAACTATGAGCCAATGTAGGTACAGATTATTCAAATTATTCCTATTTATATGGATGGCAGATACAGATTGTGATCACTTAGCTCAGGTTATACTCCTTGGCAAGAGTATGACACCTCTCCCCAACGTGAGATTTTCCTCTTAGGGGAACTAGACGTTTGACTCCATGATAGATCACATGATTTATGTTAGTTAGAAGAACCTGCCTAAGTCCTAAAACAGAATAATAGAACAAATTTTAGAAATTAAGAGTAAACGCTAACAATTTTACTCAGATATTTTTTTACATAATACATTAGCTATGAGATTTTTAGCTTACATTTTATAGATGATAAAGGTGAGCCCATTTTACACTTAGACTGCATGATTTGAAAACACACTTCACTTCAGTCCTACTTATTCCACTAATAAAAAGAGTAAAAGTATAACTTTTAGAACTAAGTACCATGGCTCATAAGATTTATTCAGTATGCTTTATTATTCATGATTCATGATTTTTAGCTTTCAGTTATTCAAGCCAATCTGAGTCATTTACACTTAGCATGTATTCTTTATAAGTTATATGCAAAATTAGTTACAGTTTTTACTTATTCCTTCACCCCTTCATGCTCAGTACATTTCAAAAGTACTGATCCACATATATGTCTATGTGCTACATTGTCTCATAATATAGGTATGATTTGTAGCATGCACATCATATTCAAACAGCTTATAGCTTCCAGTCAGCAGGTGATGAGTCTTTTTTATTCAAGGGCATAAGTCAGTCATAGTTTGAGTACTATTGTATTTTTCTTTATTCAGTCGTATTAATTCGGGATAGCTGAGGGTCATGTCCCTTCTACCTATAGTCAATACTAGTAGAGGCTTCATAGACAGTCAGTAGAGTTAATGTATTGGATTTCAATTTTGGTTTTGTATAGAGTAGAGTTGTAATCATTTTAATAGTTTGTTTTGAAGATGTTCAGATAAAGATTTATCTTTCACTTATTGCATTTCAAACTTATGTATTTATTTTGCTTATTTCATTTCAAACTTATGTCTTGAGTCGTTACAAACATGGTATCAGAGCACAAGGTTCAAGTGTCTTAGGGTGTCTATGAAGCCATGTCTAGTATAGTCTTGCAGAATAGTATGGAGACGTCTATACTTTTCTTTGAGAGGCTACGGGGCCTTTAAGAAAAGTTTATTGTCTTTCATACTCTAGATCGTGATGTAAAGTTATTCGCTCAAATACTTCTATCGATTCGTGTGTTACCCCATCATTCTCAATCTATGACTTATTCTTGAGATAACATGATCAGTAAGTTCTAATTTCTCCCAAGATATTGCTATTATATTTATTACCAGTAACTTCAGAAGTCATACAAGGGGCTTAAGAGGAGCTCACTAGTGTGTTTTAAGTTCCTCAAGATGAAAGTATGTTCTTATCCATATGAGTTGTAAAGTTAAGACAAAATATGTTATGAGTTCAAATTCCTCATTAACCCCATTTATCTAGATAGTGCTCATGAGAGGAGATAGTATGAACCCAAAGTGTTAAATAGAGTTTGCATTAAGGGATGTTATGACCTTGAGTGTTATGATTCATAATTGGTAGACCCTTTTTATAATTAAAAGTATAGGTTTAGAAGTGTAGTGACAAGAAAGATGGTAATGGTAATTAATCGAATGTATATATATGAACTTTTGTATGTGATTGAGTTAGAAGTGAGGTGATAGGTCCTTGTGTGTTAGTTTAGTGGAAGGTAAAGAAGGATTTATTAGTTAAGGTGAATCATTATTTTCTTGAAGTATAAAAGGATTTATTAATAATATTTGTTGTGTTGGAAAAGTATAAGATATTCATAAAGTTTTGGGTGGTTGAGTATTGTTAATTTAGGCTTCCCTAGAGGTTGCAAAAAGAGTTTAGTTGAAACTTATAGAGCTATGGAAGTAATTAGGTGTATAGATGGGTAAATAGTCGTGAGGTGTAAAAGGAGGATATGCTAGCAAATTTTAATAAGATATACCATATGATTACGATCGATTATTGTTGTTATGAGGTTCTAGTGGGCTAGTGTTTCTTGATGATTTATTTTATAGCTTCCAATAAGAATAGTATGTGAGGTTGGGTTGTTAATCATGTTTTGCACTAAATATTAAGTTTGAACAGTGAATGGTCATCAAGGTGGATGTAATGATTTCTTAGTTAGTGATGCTAGTTGTATGAAAGGTAAATCAGTAGGATTGAAATAGTGTATTCAAGAATTTGAGTTAAGTATTATAGTGTGGGTGTGCTTATGTAGCATCCTTGAGTGCTAAGTGTGAATAGGGTCATTGATGCAGTAATTGATGTTCTTACCAGCTCCATTATGGACTATAAGATGTTAATATAAAAAATTTAGGTGTAATAATAGTTCTTATGGTTTAGGGAGAAATATAAGTTTAGAGATGTGATATTTATAGATTATGATAAAGGTAGTATGGTTGTTAAAGATTTGAGGATATCCATGTTATGTGTTAGAATCTAAGTTTAAATCTTAAAAGGCTGAGCTAATAGAAAAAGGAGTTGAAAATTCTAAGTTAGTCAATTTTAAGTTGTTATATGATGATTGTTGGGGATATAGAGGTTTAAGAGTTGTATCTCAGAAGATAGTACTAGCAGTAAACTTTACATTATCGGGCATAGACTTTCAGGGTGAGTTTACTAATTATATGTATTATTATACCCCAGTTTTTAGAGTAAAGTGGTGGAATTTTAGTTTAGAGATGTTGATTAAGTGGTTCCCATACTTAGTTTAATGGGTTGAAGGTAAGGGGAGATAGTAGAACAAGTAACCAAGTCAAGATCTCAGATTCTAGTAGTGATGCCAGTGTATTGTAGAACATCAGTAAGGGAGGAAGATGGTCGACCCATTCCTATCTCAGTGCAATGTTTTTAAGTCATTATGATATCTACTCATGCCTTACCTGTCAGCTCTATGATCATAGCTCATATTCGTGCACCTTATGGAAAAATTATATACTCTCCTAGTTCCTAGTGTGAGGAGCTCCAGTCCACCCAACAGTACGAAGCATGTTCCATGAATTCAGAAACTCCAAACTCAGGTAATACAGCTCATGACTCACGTACTCATGTTTTATCTTATACTCAGTTCCTATGAATCATGCTACCCTCTTAATGATCAATGAAATTCAGATTATTTCATGTATACCCTCAGTTTAGATCTCTTGATAAATCCATGATGTTGATACTTATTCCTCCAGCCTCAGTGAAGTGTCAAGTTATGCATAGTATCCCTTCATGTTTTGGGTCCTCATGTTCTAACTTTTAGTGACCTCTCCTTATGTAAGGATAGTTGTGATGAGTAATTATTTGGCTAGGATAAATTGTTGTATGCTTGTTTGATCTAATGTTATAAGTGTGAAGTAATATCGAGGATAAGTTTTGATATATTTCATAGTTAATTGAAATTTTGTGTGTGATTTTCTATAAAATAGTGCATGGAAGTTGTTAATGATAAGGTTTTAGAGAATGTGACAAGGATGTTTTTCTAGTTGTTTGCCTAGAAGTTAGTGTGTAGTTTTGAGGATAGGCTTGAATGTTCTGTTGAGATATAAGTGGAGAAATCCAATATGTGCTAGTGAATCCATAGTAAGAATTCTGAGTTAGTCATTGAAGTGGTAAGGCATTTTATGCTTAGGGAGTGAGCTCTAAAATAGACATAGAAGATTGAATCATAGGTTTAGACTAGTATTATGGTGTAGTGTGTTGTATCTTATGATTTCGAGTTAGGCTTTATCACAGTGAGAGAATTTAGTTTAGTTTAGACTTTAGTAGATAGATTTATCAATGCCTATGTGAGAATTATATGTTGAATCAAATGAGTGTGGTATCTAAGAGGAAGTGTATAGTTGTGGGAGTATTTGAGAAGTGTGACTAAAATTGAAAGTTAGTAGTTTCAGGGCATAAGGCTTAGTAACTCTATCCTAGCTGATGTTTCGTAGGCATGTATTCCATATTATAGAATTCTAGCCATATTGTGATTTCTTATTCAGGTGTCTTATTCAGACCATGACCAAGATTCTTTTCTCCCCAAAGTCATTAGAAATTCATAGAAAAAGTGTTGAAGAAATACTCTAATTGAGTATATGCTTTCAGTATGAGTTAGTTTGTATATCCAGTAATTCAGATTAGTAGTTAGACAGATAAGTTCCTATCGTTTCCATCTTTCCATCTAGTCTTACTAACCTAAGTTTCATGAATATGGCTATTCGAAGAGGTAAAATGTTCGCATTCATGCAAATTTTGAATTCATCTCAATTCATGCATCATGCATCAGTTTCAGATTCAGCTATTTAGTCATGACTCGGTTCATAAATGTTCATTGCATGATCTTAATTTTCCAAGTACTCCATCTCAGACATTGTAATACCTTTGTACAACCTTGGTCTTGTTACCTCATGAGTTGTGCTTACATAATGTACTTGGTGACGCTATGAAGCCTCTTTTTTATTTGATTCTTATACTTGTCTTGTTGAGGGATAATTCCTAAATGAGAAATTGCATACTTTATTACATCCTTAGTTACTCTTAGAATTTTAATGTATTAGTTAGCATATCGCAGTTCTACATTAATGATTGTATCATAGAAAATTTCACGTGAGTTATAAACTCACAGTATGAATCAGTTCCTTATAGTCAGTAAAGTCAAGTCAGCTAAGAAATCAGCTTCATGATAGACTTTAAAGTTTCAGCTCAGCTATATCCTTCATTAGCATACATGTTATGCCTACATTATTCCATACTTTTAATGTTTCAATAAGTTCCTACCCATCATTCAAGGACGAATAATTCCAAGGGGGAGAAAATGTAACACCCCACATTTTTTGTCTAGAATTTAAATCGTTATTCCTATGTGTATGGACTTGAACCTAATTATTCTGCGTATATTCATGTGTGCTTAGGAAGTATATGATGTGGGAATGTCTTCGTATATTAATTGAGGTCATAATATATAATACCTTAAAAATCCCAATAGCTAGTAGAACCATGATTCAAGCTCATGAGAAATAAATCTTAGTGATTTGGTAGTTTTATGATCAAGTTTGATGTATATTAAGGCCACAAATACGTCCTGGCTATTAGACGAATCAAAACATCCCTTACCGATTGAATTCTTGAGAAGGACATTGCCATAGTCAACTTCAAATGAGAATATCTCCCATTCTACAAAGAACTTTGGAGCTCATGACCCACCAATAGATATATAATTGAATTATCATTCCAACGATACCCATTTCGTCAAAATCTGGTATCGGGGTGAGAAGTTATGGTTGTTTTACTGAAAGCTGTCAGAACCGCCCAGGTGCAATGGGTAGGTTGATGGACCGTTGAGCTTACAACAGACCGTTGCTCAAGCCGTCGCAACCAAAGCAATAAACCCATTCACTGGCCAAGTGCGATAGTCGGGCCGATGGATCGTTGAGCTAGTGATGGACCATTACTCAAGCCATCGCTACTAAGGCAGTAAGCCCTAATTTCTGTCCAAGTGCGACGGTCAGAACGACGAACCATCGACCCAGTGATGGACCATTGCATGAGCCGTTGCAGATCCCATTCAACATTTTAAAGCCATTTTTAAAAGGTCTTTTTGGTCTTTTCCACCCTATTTAACACCCAAACACGTCAAATCAAAGTACATAACTCCTCATTCACCCATAATATCAAAATTAGGGTTTGTTTCAAGATCATTCCCCAAGAACAAGATCCAAACCCTTCTTCAAGAAACTAAGAAATTCAAGTTCTTGAAGTTCAATAACCATCAAGAAAACATCAAGATCTGTGTTTCCCAATCCAAGAACGTTCAAGAAATGTTAGTTATCTTTTAAGATTCAAGCTTTTAAGGTATGTTAGATGTTTATTCTTTGGTTCCTTCCACCCAAGAAGTCCAAGAATCCTTTTCAAAATTATAAAGTTTATGTAATTATGAGATTTCATGATTTATGTGTATTGAAGTTCATGAGTATGTGTTGTTGAGTTTTAATTCATGATTTAGACTACAAGTTTTAAGAATGTATTTCTAGCATGTGATGAATTGTGTGATATTCATGATAACCCCCTCCCCCCTCCTTCAAGTTGCATGTTGGTTGATGAAATTATGATACTTAGGTGTAGTATTTTTTGTATAACCAAATCATACTCCCCATATGTTTAATAAAATGCTTGTGTGAAGGAAATAGGGTCATTATAGCATGTTGAAAAGAAATCCCCAACTATGTATAAGCTCATGCATGACAAGTGTTTGTGAAAAGCCCCAGTGAATCAATTGTGACATGTTGGCCTGAAATCTCCAATTATATGCACTTGTATGCATGTTAAGTGTTTGGTGCATTCCTTATTGAATGAGTTATGAGACAATAACATGCCTCCCTATATCATTACATGTTTAATATTTCTAAGTGTTTGAAGAGATCCTTTATTGAGTGTATTGTGAATGATAGCCTATTGCTATGATGTTCAAGAGTGGTCATGTCTTGTACTATTTATGTTATCAAGTCATGGGGGTATTTATACCTGAAAAATTAGTTGTTTATCTAGAGCCAGTGTCAGTTTCATGATAATCTCAGTCAAGCCACGATCCTTAGAACTCAGTTAGTTACAAAACATAAAAAGACTCAGTAATCTCAATATCATTCTAATTCCAGTATAGTATTCAGTTCAAACCTCAGTAGCATTCAAGTACTCAATTTAGAAATTAGTATTATTCAGTCAGATAATGAAATCCATTAGTATTCCGATAGTCTTTGGAGCTAAGTTAACTCAGCTAGATCAGTCAAGTAATATGATCAGTAACAGGTTTTGCTCAGTCTAGTACAGTTTTAGATAAAGAATCAGTTTAGTGTTTTTCAGTTGGGAGTAGGATTCAGCACCGAGCTAACCTAGGGATAGGGGCTCACCCGCTAGAGGGGACTGAGATCCCCAGAAGCAATCCCTAAGTTCCATAACAACATAGCCAATGTAGGTACGAGATATCACCCATTAGATAGGACTGGCATACTCAGGGATCACCCGT
Organism: Capsicum annuum; assembly: GCF_002878395.1. Lineage (NCBI taxonomy): Eukaryota > Viridiplantae > Streptophyta > Magnoliopsida > Solanales > Solanaceae > Capsicum > Capsicum annuum. The sequence goes on from NW_025892529.1 coordinate 23,440, forward strand.
TAGATAGGACTGATCTCAGGGGTCACCCATTAGATAGGACTGACTCCATAGAAGTTGTCTTTACCCATGGCACGGTATTGACACCCTTCCAACTGGTGTTATAGATTAGACCCTATTAGCTAAGACCGGAGGCATGTCGGTTGGTTTACTTCCTTCTACAGTCTCAGTTTTAGAATCAGTCTCAGTAAAAGAACTCAGCTCAGAAGTATTGATTCAGGACTGTTAAATACAGTCAACTATTAGCATATTCAATAGATCTAGAGATCACCTGCTAGATAGGACTGATCTTAGACTAAATAAATCATCTTCATTATTAGTAGATTTAGAGATCAACCGCTAGATAGGAATGATCTCAGATTCAGTTAATCATTCTTATTACCATTAGATTCAGAGATCAACCACTAGACAGGATTGATGTCAACTTCAGTACTCAGTTATCAATATTAGTAGATTCATTTATTCAGTATCCCAGCATTAGTAAGCTCATATGTCAGTAAAGTAGCACTCGAAACTAAGTTTTCAATGTCGCTATGATTTCAGCTATGGTTTATGCATTTATGCACATATCCTTATTTAGTATACTCATATTATTTAGTCGGTATTGTTCATGCATATGAACCCTTGAATTTAGTCTTACCTCATCTAGTATACTAGTACATTTTTACATACTAACACATACTTTTTTACGCTATGGTGTTTTATACCATAGGTTCAGAAGCACGAGATCCAGAGCACCCTTAGCAGTTCAGATTCAGCCAGAAATAGTAGACTTAGCAGTGAGTACTCATCATTCGAGGATGTTCTATTATTTCATTATATTTTTAGATTTAGTATTTTAATAGATGGAGTTAGTTTGGGGGGTTTTCCCATCAACTCCTTATTTAGATAGTTTAAAGGCTTTCAGACTAGATGTTTAGATAGTTACTTTAGTATTTTTGATAATTTATTTAGTTGTATTTTAGTTTTGAACCTTATGGAAAGTTTTCACCAGTTATTTTCCTTATTTTTACAGTATAAAATATAGTGCTCAGTTATCGGTACGAGAAAAGGGTTAGCTTATGGTTCTTTAGGATCATAACTACTGTGTAGCAACTGGGGTTCAGAATCCAATGCGTCATAAACTTGGTATCAGAGCCTAAGGTTCAACAGTGTCCTAGGAAGTCTGAAAGTCGCACCTAGTAGAGTCTTGTGCATGGGTGTGTTGCATGCCACATTTATGTACAGGAGGCTATAACATATTTTAGGAACAATTTTCCATCTTTCAGTATTCATGGCGTGTAAGTATGCATAAGTTCTATTTTATTCTCAGTCTAATTCACTCTTCTTTTTATTTACAGAATATGCCTCCTCGCAAAGCTAATGCCCGTAGGTATGATAACCATCCACCTCAGCAAGTAGATCCTGAGAATGAGAATGTGCCATATGCAAAGTTTTGGGCATCTTTTCAGGTGCTAGCCCAAGCTGTGACAACTAGTGTTTAGGGAAATTGTCAGGATATAATCCAACCTCTACAAGATGGGGGTTCAGCCGCAGCCAAAATCAAAGATTTCATGAAAATAAACCCGTTAGAATTCTTTAGATTAGTAGTTGGTGAGGACCCATAACTTTATCTTGAGGAGTGAAGAAGACCACCCAGATTATGTATGTTTCTAAGGATGAGAGTGTAGAATTAGAATCCTATAGGTTGAAGGATGTTGCTCATGATTGGGTAGTGATGTGGAAAAAGAGTAGAGGGGAGGATGCAGCTCCCATGACTAGGCAGGTGTTTCAAGATGTATTTTTAGATAAGTTTTTCCCACTTGAGATGAGAGAAGCTAAGGTAGAAGAGTTCATGAACCTAAGGCAAGGCTCCATGACAGTGAAGGAGTATTATCTAAGTTCTACCAGTTAGCTAAGTATGCTCCTGATTTGATGGCTGACCCTAGATCTAGCATGAGTAAGTTTGTGACTGGTGTGTTTGGGTTGGTCTTGAAGGAGTGTAGGACTGCTATGATCAATAAAGATATGGATCTTGCTAGGCTAATAATACATGCCCAGAAGATTTAGGCAGATAAGACGAAGAAAGAAAGAGAGTGAATAAGAAAGCCAGAATAGGTAGTTATAGTTTCTCTCAGGCAGAGTCACAGGGTGGTAACCATTCTTAGCATAGTTAGAAGTTTTCAATCCCAGCTCTATCCTCAGATAGTGTACCCATACCAAAATTCAGGGATGTCAGTTATGATGGAGCGCCAAGCTCCAAAGCCCAGAGTAGCGTGAGAAGTGAGCGTACCTATCCACTTTGTAAAGAATGTGGAAAGAATCACCTAGGTGTGTGTAGAGCAGGCTGCGAGGTATGTTTTGGATATGGTAATCCAAGCCATAGGATGTGGGAGTTTAGAGTGCTAGCATATAGGGGAAAATATTTGCATCAGCAGGACACCAATAGTAGTCAGTGTCAGAATAGATTTTATGCACTCCAGACCCGTCACGATCCGGAAGGTTCCCCTAACATAGATTTGGGTACGTTATAAGTCCTTTATATTTATGATATGCATTTTTATATCCCTTTCTCCCATTGGAGATTATGTTTCAGCATGAATAATTTAGTAAAGCTAGTAAGTCAGTTTAGCAGTCAGACAGTCAGATTCGTATAGTTTGTTTTCTCATCTTTTCATCTAATCATTCTATTCGAAATCTCAAGAAATACAACCATTCCAAGATAGAACACCCTAGTAGTTGCAATTTTAGTTCAGTTCATGAGTTATGCATTAGTTTTAGATCTCAAATATTCAGTCATAATTCAATTCGTATGTGCCTTGTGCAATGCCTCAGTATCTCAGTGAAGTAAGCATTCTTAGGGGGACATAGTATCCCAAGGGGGAGATACCCTATGAATCCCCAATACTTTCATGTCCTTAAACCCAGTAAGTTTCATTCTTAGATATTCTGTACAACTCGATATCAGTTATCATTGCATATTCAGTCATACATTTATAAGTCAGTTCAGTCAGTTATTCAGGCATCAGATGTGCATGCTCGATATAAGATCTCGGTATAACAGTAGTTTCATTCATATAGTCATGCTTTGGATGCTCATGTCCAGTAAGTAAGTTCAGCCTGCTAGTATTCTCAGCCTAACCAACCTCATTCGAGGAAGAATGTTCTCAAGAAAGAGATATTGTATTACCCCGAGAATCCCAACCGATAGTAGAACCATGCTTCAATAACATGAGAAATAAATCTTAGTGATTTGATAGTTTTATGATCAAGTTTGATGTATATTAAGGCATCAAATACGTCCTAGCTATTAGACGAATAAAAACATCCCTTACCGATTGAAATCTTGAGAAGGACATTCCATAGTCAACTTCAAACGAGCATATCTCCCATTATACAAAGAAATTTTGATCTCATGACCCGTTAAAATATATATAATTGAATTATCTTTCCAACGATACATATTTTGTCAAAATTCGATATCGGGGTGAGAAGTTATGGCCATTTTACTGGGACTTGTCAGATCCGCTCAGGTGTGATGGGTAGGTTGACGGACCGTCGAGCTTGTGATGGACCGTCGCTCAAGCCATCGCAACCAAGGAAGTAAACCCATTCACTAGCCAAGTGTGACAGTTGGGCCAGTAAACCATCGATCTAGGGACGGACCGTCACTCAAGCCATCGCTACTAAGGCAGTGAGCCCCTATTCTGGTCCAAGTGCGACAGTCAAATCAACGGACCGTCGAGGTAGCGATGGACCTACGCAAGAGCCATTGCAGATCCCGTTCATCATTTTAAAGCCATTTTTAGAAGGTATTTTTTGTCTTTTCCACCCGATTTAACACCTAAACACGTCAAATCAAAGCACATAACCCCTCATTCACCCATAACAACAAAATTAGGGTTTCTTTCAAGATCATTCCCCAAGAACAAGATCCAAACCCTTCTTCAAGAAACTAAGAAATTCAAGTTCTTTAAGTTCAATAACCATCAAGAAAACATCAAGATTTGTGTTTTCTAATCCAAGAACGTTCAAGAAACGTTAGTTATCTTTCAAGATTCAAGCTTTTGAGGTATTTTAGATGTTTATTCTTGGGTTCCTTCCACCTAAGAATTCGAAGAATCCTTTTCAAAATTATAAAGTTTATGTAATTATAAGATTTCATGATTTATGTGTATTGAATTTCATGATTATGTGTTGTTGAGTTTTAATTCATGATTTAAACTACAAGGTTTAAGAATTTATTTTTATCATGTGATGAATTGTGTGATGTTCATGATAACCCCCTTCTTCAAGTTGCATGTTGGTTGATGAAATCAGGATACTTAGGTGTAGTATTTGTTGTATAACCAAAGCATGCTCCCCATATGATTGATAAAATGCTTGTGTGAAAGAAATAGGGTCATTATAGCATGTTGATAAGAAATCCCCAATTATGTATAAGTTCATGCATGCCAAGTGTTTGTTGAAAAGCCCTAGTAAATAAATTATGATATGTTTGCCAGAAATCTCTAATTATGTGCACTTGAATATATGGTAAGTGTTTGGTGCATTCCTTATTTAAGGAGTTATAAGACAATAGCATGCCTCCCTATATCATTACATGTAAGTTCTTGAAGATATGCTTTATTGAGTGTATGGTAAATGATAGTCTATTGTTATGATGTTCAAGAGTGGTCATGTATTGCACTATTTATGTTATCGAGTCCTGGGGGTATTTATATCTAACAAATTAGTTGTTTTCTTAGAACCATTGTCAGTTTCATGATAATATCAGTCAAGACACGATCCTTAGAACTCAGTCAGTTATAGAACATAGAAAGACTCAGTAATCCCAATATCATTCTAAGTCCAATTCAGTATTCAGCTCCAACCTCAGTAGCATTCAAGTACTTAATTCAGAACTTAGTAGTATTCAGTCAGATAATAAAATCTAATAGAATTCCATCAGTCTTTGGATCCAAGTCAACTTTAATAGATCATTTAAGTAGCATGATCAGTAACAAATTCATCTTAGTCTAGTAGAGTTTATGAAAAAAATTAGTTCAGTCTCTTATAGTTGAGAGTAGAATTCAGCATCGAGTGAACCTAGGAATGGGGGCTCACCCGTTAGAGAGAATTGAGATCCCTAGAAGTAATCCCTAAGTTCTAGAACTACGT
>NW_025892530.1:0-1634 GCF_002878395.1 Capsicum annuum
GTGGGCCCTAGGTCCGGGAGTAATTTCAGCTAAAAATCGATCGGGTTGCCCCAGGCAGTCTAGGGAATTACCTAATATAGGCCATTTTGGTTTTATAGGCAGTTTGGTTGTTCAAACGGGTGAAACAGAGTGAACCGACAATTTTCAGGCCAAATCGGTGTGCTATAGCCCACGGTTTTCAGGGTGGGCCCGGGGTCTACGCGTGATTTTGGCCAAAAATTGACAAGGATACCCCAAGCAGTTTGTGGAGTGGCCTAGTGTGGGCTATTTTGGTTTTCTGGACGGTTTAGTTGTTCAAACGGGCGAAACGTCATCAACAGGCCAAATCGGTGTGTTATAACCCACGGTTTTTGGGTGGACCCAGGGTTCGAGTCTAAAAAGGACCGAACTGGCCCAGGTAGGCTGGGGAGTGGCCTAGTGTCGTTCATTTTTATTTTTTGGGTGGTTTGGTTGGTCAAACAGACAAAACGGTGTGAATGGGCCATTTTTGATCTAAATTAGTGTGCTATAGCCCACGATTTTTTAGGTGGACCCAAAGTTTGGCGTGATTTTAGTTGTAAATCAACTGGCTACCGTAGTTACGCTGGGGAGCGGCCTAGTGTGGGCTATTTTGGTTTTATAGGCGGTTTAGTTGGTCAAACTAGCAAAACAGCGCAAACGGGCCATTTTTGGGCCAAATCGATGTGCTATAGACCACAGTTTTTGGGGTGGGACTGGGGTTCAAGTGTGATTTTTTTCAAAAATTGACTGGGCTGCCCTAAGTAGGCTAAGAAGCGGCCTAGTGTGGGCTATTTTGGTTTCTTGTGCAGTTTGGTTGGTCAAACAAGCGAAACGACGTAAACGAGCATTGTCGGGATAAATCAGTGTGCTATAGCCCACGGTTTTTGGGGTTGGCTGAGGGTTCGGGCATGATTTTTGGAAAAAATCGATCGAACTTCCCCAGGCAGGATGGGGAGCGGCCTAGTGTGGGCCATTTTGGTTTTTTGGGTGGTTTAGTTTGTCAAACGGGCAAAAAAGCTTGAACGAGCCATTTTTGGGACAAATTGATGTTCTATAGACCACCATTTTTTAGGTGGGCCTGGGGTACGAGCGTGATTTTGGCTAAAAATTGACCAGGCTACCCCAGGCAGTCTAAGGAGTGGCATAGTATGGGCCATTTTGGTTTTCTGGGTGGCTTGGTAGGTCAAATAGGTAAAATCGCATGAATAGGCCATTTTTGGGCCAAATCGATGTGCTATAGCCCACGGTTTTTGGGGTGGGGCCTGGGTTCGGGAGTAATTTTGGCCAAAAACTAACCGGGCTACCTCAGGCAGGCTGGAGAGCGACCTAGTATGGGCTATTTTAGTTTTCTGGATGGTTTGGTTGGTCAAATGGGCGAAACGGCGCAAACGAGCCATTTTTGGGCTAAATAGGTGTGCTATAGCCCACGATTTTTTGAGTAGGATCGGGGAGCGTGATTTTAGTCAGAAATTGATCGGGCTACCCCAAACAGACTGGGGAGTAGCCTAGTGTGGGCGATTTTGGTTTTCAAGACAATTTGGTTGGTCAAATGGCACGAACATGTTATTTTTGGGCCAAATTGGTGTGCTATAACCCATAATTTTTAGGGTGGGCTCGGAGTTCGGGCATGATTT
>NW_025892531.1:0-1622 GCF_002878395.1 Capsicum annuum
GATAATTATGTATTTACTCTTAAAAAAACTCATCATCAAAATCCCCACCACTATGCGTTAATCTTTTGAATTTCTTATCATATTTATTAAATATTTTACTCTACACATTGACGCTATAATTATGATACTTTTGCAATTAGGTTACTCATAAATATTTTTAAGTAAATCTCTTTGAGATACATCTATTAATTATAACGAGTCAAAGATAATACTAATATGCTATTACATGTTAAACTATACTAATATTATGTACAAGTAAAATTATCCCTATATGTTATTCCCTCCGTTTACCTTTAGTTGTTCAACATGGACATTGGACTTCCTAAACAAAAAGTAATAAATGAATGCATATTGTATATGATATATATGATCAATAGCATTTCAAAAGTCTTGAAAAATGATTTTTAGTACTTAATATTAAGAGTAAAATATGAAAAAAAGAATATTTTTTTCTCTTAAGTCTTGATATATTGAAGTGGATAAATAAAAATAAACTGAGTATTTAAATCCTTTAAATAAAGTAAATAAACTCCCCATCTAGAAGGAAACACCTACAAACAATACAAAACCTCTTTTTTTTTTCCTTTTTGCTTTATCCTTATCCTTTCGTACCATGTTTGCGTTTAGTTTAATCCTCGTTAACCTTGTAGGAATTAATTAATAGGAATAGTTAATTGTTCTTACTAACCTATCCTTAATTACCCCAACTGTCTTATACTTGTAGCTTAAGTTAACACACACCAACTATTAATATTTGTAGGATATATTGAAATGATGAGTCGTAATGTTGATTAGAGTTAAGTTAGCTACATATTGTCCGTGTAAAATATTTTTTACACTATTAATCGTCTATCATTATATCATCAAGAAAATACTAATGGAATAATGGATAAGCCCTAGACCTTAAAATGAGTATAAATTGGCCAAAAAGAAAAACTAAAATGACAAAAAGCAAAAGAAAAAGATGTACGTACTTGATCCGATCAAATACATTTAACAAACAAGCTACTATTACGACTAGTACTATGGTTCTTTCAAAAAAGGAAAACTTCATTCTCCACCTCGAAAGTACAATTGACAATGTGGAAATCTACAACTAAAAATGCATACCGATGAACTGAATTCAGACTAGCTAGCTCATGAGATACACAAAGCGCAGTGGATAATTAAAAACGTGCATGATCTCTGACTTCTAGACATCCACGGCAGAGTCAAAATTTAAACTTTATAAATTTTGAATTTCAAAATACTAACTTTACGTGATAATAATTGAGTTATAAATTAATAAATATTTATACTTATTTGAGATTTTTTAATAGTATAAATCTCTTCGATCTATGAAATAAAGTTACTGAATTTGGCCTGACCCGAACATCGCTTTTAGCTCCACCGCTCAGTGTGGGGCTGCTGGGAGTGTTGTGGAAAAAGATGAGAACAAGTGGGAATGGAATCATATTTATTGAATATTTCCTCACATGCATGCAGGTAGTACATATTTTGATCATTTTGGTCAGCGTAAACCGATGCTGTTAGTCAACAATACTATATTTCACTAAAAGAGTTTTATCACTAAAAATGCAACTTGTCTACTTTTAAGAATATAAATTTTATAATTATATTTT
>NW_025892532.1:0-1544 GCF_002878395.1 Capsicum annuum
CTAAAAGAAATTTCTTGATTTTTTGCAGGTCACATTAAAGGGATTTTTCTATTAAGCTTCAGCCATCAAGTACTAAGCAATTGTCCACAAAACTCTAACATAATAAATACAGGGAAGTCCACCCCAAGCAATAGGACAGGGGAAGTATGCCTCGAACAATAGGACAGGGCACGTCCGCCCGAATAATAGGATAGGGAAAGTCTACCCCGAATAATAGGACAGGGAAAGTCTGCCCCAAACAATTGGACAGAGCACGGATACCCCAAACAATAGGACAGGGCACGTCCACCCCAAATAATAGGACAGGGAAAGTCCGCCCCAAACGATAGGACAGAGTAAGACCACCCCCAATAATAGGGAATATAATACAACTTTCACTTTCTCAACAAACTGTCTCACCAAATAGAGAACTTTACATTTTTAGCAATCACTCTACCATTCAGAATCCTCTACAGCGCAAGACACATCGCTAATTAATACCTACAAAATATTCAATCATCATGATGGAGAAGCCAATATTTTTTTGAATATCTAAACTCTACTCTTTACATTACAATTTCAATTTACAATTTTTGAACAACAGGTACTTTTCACCCCTTTTACCTATTTTATAGGACAACGCATTACAAAGTGGAACTACTCTCTAAGCAGCAAACTGGGGCAAGTTAACAGAATGTCAAGCATCCCTAGCTCTTTTATCCCAATGCCATCAAAACTCGACATTGGGGCAGTTTTAAAATTTTAAGATCATTTTTTCTCCCAAAAACCCTCAGCTGAATTGCTTTGAAAACCATCTCCTTTAAAGTTATCTCTTAGAACTACATCTGACATGATTTCCATCTCTTTCAGGGATATGTAGGAAGCTCAAATGTGAGCACGGTCAACTTACTCTATTCGTGCCAAAATCATCCAATTGCTACTACAAAAGAAAGCAGTGTCACCATAATTCAACACTGGGCAAATTTTGAGATTCAATCAAAATTTATTGTATCTCTACCTTCCATAACTACATATGGCCTAATTTCTCGTAAATTCCAAGATATGTAGGCAGCTTAAAATCAGAGCTAGGCCAAATCCCTACCAACAAAACCTCTTTCCAAACTACAAATGACATGATTTTTCTTAAAACCCGAGATATGTAGGAAACTCAGAAACCATAGCCAAACCATAATCTTTTAAACTTTCTCTTTTAACCGAGACAAAATTGGCTATGTCAACTTGATTGCCCAAAGATTCTTACACTAATCTTCGACCAATCAGGGGCAACTGTTGACACCCAATTTTGGCTCGCACTTTTTTCTTTGATTATTTTTTATGCTTTTGGCCCTAAATAATTTTCAAAATAAGTTCGTATTTTAATTTTTATGAATTTTGAGAAAATAAATAAAAGAGAAAGGATTTATTTTTCTATTATATTTTTAAATATTTTAACTAAATATAATTAATTATTTAACATCAAAAATCACAAAATATTTTGGATAATCACATTCAAATTTTTCCTTTTTTGGACTATAAATTGTTCTTATAAAATATATACTTATTAT
>NW_025892533.1:0-2507 GCF_002878395.1 Capsicum annuum
TTTGATTAGTTTCAGCTAAGTATTATATCGTTATTTTTTTAATTTTGTTTGATTTATAGATCAAAAGTTGTGATTTTTGTAGTATTTTTAACGTTAATTTGAGGGGAAAGAATGAATTATATGATACGGTATTTATGATTCAGTTTGTTGTATTTGTTTGATTTTATAGATCAAAAGTTGTGAATTTTGTTGTATTTTTAAGGTTGATTTGCGGAAAAAAGCTGAATTTTGCACGGTGTATTGAGTCGCAAAAATTTATACTTCAGCTTGCTGTATTTGTCGATATCGTGATTCAATAAAGATGTATTTGTAAGGTTAATATGAGGAAAAAAAAATTGATTTACATAATTCACTGTTTAACATCGCTTAGCAGTTATAATTCAGCTCATCATAGTTGCTTGATTTTATAGTTTCGGAAGTTATAATTTGTGGTATTTTAAACTAAAAGGAAAAAACCTGTCTTTTTTCTGATTTTGATTAGTTAAGAGTTTCCGCAATTTCAGATGAATGAATTGTTATATTTTGATTAGATCTAGTGTTTGCTTAGATCATTCAAAGATGGATCTGAAATATGAAATTTAGTGGATGATCTGAATGTCTTTGTCCCTACTTTGTGGGAACACACTGGGTTTGTTGTTGTTGTTGATCTGAATGTCTTTGTATTAGATCTGGTCAAGATCATGGTTACTGAATAACATTTCCCTGGGAATTTGTTAATTTCTGTATTGAATTAGTGAAATTGGCTTTATTTTTAGTTGTTTGATATTACATATCAGGTTGAGTTTTGAAATTGCATGTTAATATCATCCTCTAATGTAAAGTTTATTCTTCCGTTTTACTGTTACCGTTGGACATGACATGTTTCGAGTGTATCCTTGTTCAGGCAGCCTATGTTTTGAGTGTATCCTTGTTCAGGCAGCCTATCTTTTGTGTGCATTTTCTTCTTGTTTCCTCTACAACGAGAAATGCATGAAACAGTAAGTTTTTCTGGTTCGATGCTATCTAATAGTTCAGAATGTAGATCTTGTGGTTAAGTATTGAGCAGATAGTGTGAACATGGTGTATGCTCGAATCATTATTTTTGTTATGGATGCCATGATCGAACCTAAGCATTTGCTGAAGGGGTTAACTGTTATACACACATTAGAGCTTTTAGTTTATCAGTTTATGCATATTATCTGATATGTTGTTTGTTGGACGTGATGGATTTTTTCTGCGGCCATGACAAGTTTAATCTCAGAATTAGGTTAATTTTTGTCTATCGCAGATTAAAAAGGAAGGAAAATGGTGAAGATTTGCTGCATAGGAGCTGGATATGTTGGTGGTCCCACCATGGCCGTCATTGCACTCAAATGCCCCAAGATTGAAGTGGTTGTTGTTGATATCTCTGTGCCTCGCATCACTGCCTGGAACAGTGACCAGCTCCCCATCTATGAGCCAGGGCTTGACGATGTGGTCAAGCAATGCCGAGGCAAGAACCTCTTCTTCAGCACAGATGTGGAGACACATGTACGTGAGGCGGATATAGTTTTTGTTTCTGTCAACACTCCTACCAAGACTAGAGGTCTTGGGGCAGGCAAGGCTGCAGATCTTACCTACTGGGAAAGTGCAGCCCGTATGATTGCCGATGTCTCAAAATCTGACAAAATAGTTGTTGAAAAATCAACAGTTCCAGTAAAAACTGCTGAGGCAATTGAAAAGATTTTGACCCACAACAGCAAGGGAATTAACTTCCAGATCCTCTCAAACCCTGAATTTCTTGCAGAGGGTACCGCAATTGAAGACCTCTTTAAACCTGACAGGGTTCTAATTGGAGGCCGGGAAACTCCAGGAGGCCAGAAGGCTATCCAAGCATTGAAGGATGTTTATGCTCATTGGGTTCCCGAAGCCAATATCATTACCACCAACTTGTGGTCCGCTGAGCTCTCAAAGTTGGCTGCGAATGCATTCTTGGCACAAAGAATCTCTTCTGTCAATGCCATGTCAGCTCTTTGTGAAGCTACAGGAGCAAACGTTTCACAGGTGGCATATGCTGTTGGTAAGGACTCAAGGGTTGGTCCCAAGTTCCTCAATGCTAGTGTTGGTTTTGGTGGATCTTGCTTCCAGAAGGATATTCTGAACCTTGTTTACATTTGCGAGTGCAATGGTCTGCCTGAGGTTGCTGAATACTGGAAACAAGTTATCAAGATTAATGACTATCAGAAGAGCCGTTTTGTCAATCGCGTTGTAGCCTCTATGTTCAACACAGTCTCAAACAAGAAGGTTGCAATTCTAGGTTTTGCTTTCAAGAAGGACACTGGCGATACTCGAGAGACCCCTGCTATAGATGTATGCAAGGGACTGTTGGGGGATAAGGCTAAATTGAGCATATACGATCCTCAGGTGCAAGAGGACCAAATCCAGAGGGACCTCGCGATGAAGCAGTTTGACTGGGATCATCCTCTTCACCTCCAGCCAATGAGTCCCACTACCATGAAACAACAAGTCACTGTTACTTGGGATGCGTA
>NW_025892534.1:0-1219 GCF_002878395.1 Capsicum annuum
TATTTGACATTCATGCTTATAATTATTATTAGTTGACAATCATGCTTATAATTATTACTAGTCTTGCACTAGACATATGAATTTGTATTTGTTTTCTCCCTTTGCACCTTTTTTTTTCCGTTAAAGTCCATGCATTATTTGTGCTTTGCGCTTAAAGACCAAACAAATCTTAAATCTTTTTTGTGTTTTTTGCTTTTGATAACATTGGATGGTAGTTGTTTTGTATATTTAGGTAGCTGCTGAAACTGCACCCAATTTCTCATAACTTCATGTATGGGGCATCTCTAAATCCACTTCACTACTAGCATACATACAAATCAATCAATCAAATCAAATTTTTCAACACAAAATACAGAAAGGTACTCAGAAAAACTTACATAAAGATGAATATACAGATGACAAGGCAAAATTCTCCTTGTCGGCATTGATGGTTTGCTAGGAAAAGAGTCCAACATATTCAAAAATGAAAACTTGATGCAATATAATCAAATGTCTATAGCATCAAGTTAAGATTTTTTTCGAAGCTAACTTGAATTAGATTAATTTAACATTTTAAATTTCAAACTTTGGATGTTCAAAAATTATACAAAAAATACTATAATTAGCAATCATTCGAATATGATGAAATAAAATGTTGGTCAAAGTTCATACAATTTGGCTCTCGAAAAGCTAAACATGATAAGTAAAAGTGAACAGAGTAATTATAAATATAACACTACAATTAAAATTAACTTAACTAGTAGCATAGACACAAATAAATGAATCAAAACAAATTCTTGGACCCAAAATTGAAAAGGGTATCAAGAAACTTACATAGAGGCATAACTGTCCTTGTGGGTGTTTCGTCGTCAAAAGAGTTGGTGAAGAATCCAATAGACTCCTAGTTTAACATTCATTGATAGTTTAGCACTATTAAAACTTGAATTTTTGTTTCCTTGTTTACTTTGGGGAGCAACACCAATTTTTTTTTTAAATTTAAAAAGGTAGAGGAAGACTTAAATGTAAATTAAGGGTGTGTTTGGTATGAATGGAAAATGGAAAATATTTTTGATGAAAATAAATTGGTTCTTACTTATTTTCTTATGTTTGATTGGTCAGTAAAAAATATTTTTTATAAAATAATGTTTAACGTTGGTTGGATAATTAAAAAATATTTTTGAGAGAATACATTAGTGTTTAGCTGAAGAGCAGAAAATATTATTTAGAAAATAATTTTGAT
>NW_025892535.1:0-20586 GCF_002878395.1 Capsicum annuum
AGTATAGGGTTCTCACAGCTGTTCTTACCAGTGGCGCAGTATTGACACCCCTCCAGTCGGGGCAGAGATTGGACCCCAGCTTAGTTATTATAGAGTATTTGGGGCATGTCGGTTAGATAACTACTTCCCACAATTTCAGTTACAGATTTTAGGACTATCAGCTATAGCTACCCAGTCTCAGTAAAGAACTTAGATAATTCTTCAGATTTTAGTATATCAGGACTGTTAGATACAGTCAACTCAGAAATAGAATTGAACTCATATAGTTTTCTTTAGATTTATGGATTGTCAGATACAATCACTTATGCTATCAATCATAAAAGTTTTTAGAACTCATTCTATCATTACTCAGCTTCAGGACTGTCAGATACAGTCAATCAGACTAGTTCTTCAAAATTCGAACTATCAGAAACAATCATTCATTTATCAGTAATACAATATTAGTCTCTTAGTATATCCGTAATATAGTATCAGATCCATCACTTATTAGTGATTTACCTATCAATATCAGTAAACTCAGTCTTTCAGAATCTTATTATCAGTACACTCATGTTATCAGTATTCAGACTCAGTAGTCCGTATCTCCACGAGTTCAGTCACAGTTACGTATGCATGTATGTACTCTCACGTTAATATCGGTCAGTATTATCTATGCATTTAACCCTTTGCATTTAGCCTACCTCACTCGTATACTCAGTACATTCAGACGTACTGATGCATTTGCGCTATAGTGCTTTCTTTTATGTTACACCATACGTTCAGAGGCATGAGCTCCAAATCAGCAGTAGATTCCAAGATCAGCATTTAGAGTTAGACGTGAGTCCTCATTCTTCGAGGACATGATGATTTCATTTCTATTTCAATTTTCACTTTATTTCAGTAGTTGGAGTTAGTTGGGGACATGTCCCATCAACTCCTTATTCAGTTCAGTTAGAAGCTTTCAGACTAGATGTCAGATTAGATATTCAGACTTTATTATTTATGTTCCTTTTTGGCATTGTTATACCATATTTTTCAAATATGTATTAGTATTGAACCTTATGGCGTTACAATTCATGTTTCTTAATATTTTATGAGATATTATGTAGTTTACAAGTATAGATATCGGTCATGGGTTAGCTTGTAGTCCTTTGGGGTCATGAGCACCATGTAGCATTTCGATTTAGAAAATCGAGGCGTTACAGTTAAGTATCACTTTCAACTAAGGTAAGACGAACTGGGCAAGTTCTAGATTCGGCAGTTCAAAGGGAACTGAGTAAGATCTCACACACACATGGCACACAAGTGTATTACCAGCTACTACTCATCCAGTTCATGTAATTATTAGCAGTGATTATCAAGAAACTAAAACTTAATTCCATAACAAGATGCACAGTGGTTACACATAAATGCAATTCACACAACTACCACATGGAAATGCAAATCACGTATTTATAAAATAGACCAATGGAGAGGTGTTTATCAGTCTTAAAAATCAACAAAAATATGTCATCTACTCTAGATACTTATTTTTCTCTAGTTAACCATAACACATCACAAAACAAACATAATACGCCTAAACATGCCGGCTCTACTAGGAACAAGACTCCGGGAAAAAGAGGCACGACAACAAAAACCCCAGGAGGACATCAACACCCACAAGTATCCCCACCCTCAACTTAATATCATGCATTGTTCCCAACACGTCAAATCACAACAAGAGAGTTAGAAATATACTTGTGGCACCATGGGTGTGAAGATCTGATGTCAATCACATAATACAAATACAAATAACAAATTACCTTGGGTTGCCTCCTAAGAAGTGCCTAGTTTAACGTCGCGGCATGACCCAACTCAGTTTTTTCCTCTACCTTGAGGATATGAATTTCACCCCCAACTTAGAGTCCATCTTCTTGCCTCGCTCATAAGGAGGTGGTACAAAGATTAAGAAGCTGAGTAATGAATAATGCATGGTAAACAAATCGACCTTAATGTGAGGTGTGTTTTTATGTTGTTTATCAAGTGTAAAATAAAGAATATAGGATTCTTGTTCCTCATCTTCACAGTCTTCCACTAGTTTAGATGATTCCACAAATAGATATCATCTAAACATAATGTGGAAAAATTCTTCGAGTGTGGCCTAACAAATCCTACGTCAAAATTTACTCTATCCTCTACACACTCATTTTTACTTATCTTCTCAACATTTTCACTTTTAATTGGGCTAGAGTCTTCATAAGAGATTGGCTTGTTTTCTTCTTTTGCCTCTAGCACCATTTCCTCAATCTTGGCATCATCCCTCTTTGTTGGTTCGGTTGGTTGGTAAATATCTAAGGTCTACTCAACATCAAGCACAATATCGATATAGGGTTCTTGCTCCTCATCTTCACACTCATCCATTATGTTAAATGATTCCACAGACAAGATATCATCTAACCATAATATAGAATAGTGTTTTGGATGATTGACCTCGATATCCATCTCTTCTATCCTGTCTCTTCCCTCGTTAAATTCCCTAATGTCTTGACGTATGTCACATATGGTATCATTCATTGTGTCTGTACGATCCAACATTAGTTGAAGCATAGCTTCAATGTCATTCTTTCCAGTGCTTTGTTCTTCCTTTTCTTGACCATAAGACCTGTCATACTCATAAGAAAAACTAGAACTTGGGTTAGCACAATAGGGGGAGGGGGCATTTGAGAAATCACTTCAATGTCCATCTTGACCACCATATAAAGAACAATTATACTCCCAATAGGATGGAGATGGTGCACGCATCTCTCTCCGGGGAGCATATCTACAATCTTACCAAAAGTGGGGTGCATTAAAATATAGACATGGATCATTCAGATAAGATTTTCAACCATCAAACTTACATTCATTCTATAATGCCATAGTAAGAAATAAACAAAAATAAAGAAAATCTATCTAACACATGAAACGAAGAAAATCACAACAAATATTTACAAGTTTGAATTCAAGCAAGTAAGCTAAAATTTCAAATTAACTCAATACACTAAATTATTCTCTGACAATGATGCCATTTTTAATAACACTTAAATTACACTCTTGAATGGGTGTAAGCGATCGTTGTCAATATAAAAACCAACTAGGTTGGGGTCGAATCCCACAGAGAATAGGGTGTGAACTTCGATTTGTTTACGAAAGATTTTACTGGTAGTTTAGTATTTCCGAAAGATGGGGGTTTAAGTTCACGGTGTGTTAAATATCACTTTCAATACTTCAGTGTTTGTAATCAAGATAAATGGGAAACCGGAGCTATATTCACCAACGATTTCGAAAATTGATAGATACTAGGTAATGCTAGAGATTCTTGGAATGAGTAGAACAACATAATATCCGTGACGATTATACTATCTGACTTGTCTCTTGACCTCACCAAACAATTTATTATCTAATTCTCTTTAACTTAGATAAATTATCTATTTCCAATAGGATGTTATCTCAGGTAGATTAATCCAGTTACGACATTAATCATTAAGCAAAAGGTTGGTAGCTTCCGAGTCCCTGTTGATAATTCACGTCCTCTAGTCTATTTCTCCGTTAGAAGAAAATAAAACCTAAGGCATAACCTAATGTTTGCAACCAATAGATTTTAGTTAAAACAATAGAATCTCAAGATGTTTTACTACTCTTTGAATCCGTTAAACACCTAGTATCATATCAAACCCTAATCCATGGATCCCATAACTCCGGTTAATGAAATTAGCCGCTCTTGACTTGATGAACGAAATAAAAAGTTGAATTTATGATTATAATGATAAACTTATGAATGGGTAGAAAACAACAAGTAGTTCCTCCGATTTAATCACAAGGTAGAAACCCCAAAAATAGTTGATACGAAAACACAAGAATATTTTATGAAAGAGAGAAAAAATACGTGTCTCTCCTCTTAGAGTTGATGTATGATAGATGAATTATTAATTTTATCAAAAACCCTAAAAGATGCAATTTATACTAAATACTAATTAAGGAAATAAAATAACAAAATTAATAAAATTATTGGGAATAAGTGATGCCCAGGCTGACGCAGCGTCTAAAAGTTGATGCCCTATCACAGATGGCGTTAGAGAGGCTTCAGTTGCCTTCAGGTTCTATCTTAGGCTGATGATGTGGCTGATGATGTATTAGGGATCTGACGGCGTATCACTAACGTCGTCAGATATCTTCTTCCCCTTCTAACTTTCTGCTTAAGGCTGACGCCATTCTTGACGCCTTATCACAACTTTGATGCCACATCACCGACATCATCAAAACTGCTCCTCAAACTGCAACTCCCTGGTTAAGGCTGACGCCAATGCTGATAGGCTATCACGAGGCTAACAACTTATCACAAAGGTCGTCAGCCATATTTTCTTCTATTTTGTTCAGATTTTTAACTCTTTTACTCCATTATTGTTTATTCTCATTTCTTCAGCCTTTTTCTGCAAATCATGAGCAAACACATCAAAACAACAAGAGTTTCTTTAGAATCCAAAATTATTTTGAGCTAAAAAGCATTAAATGTGTTAGTTTTTGCTGACACATCAATGAGGTGAAAAAATCACCCAGATTATGCATGTTTCTAAAGAGGAGAGTGTAGAGTTAGCATCCTATAGATTAAAAGATGTAGCATATGATCGGGTGGTTATATGGAATAATGGTAGAGGTAAGAATGTAGCTCCTATGAGTTGGAAAGTATTTTATAATGCTCTTCTAGATAGGTTCTTCCCGTATGAAATGAGAGAAGCTAAGATAGAGGAGTTTGTGAACTTAAGGCAGAGATTGATGATAGTGAATGAGTACTTCCTTAAGTTCAATTAGTTTTCTAAGTATGCCCCTAATACGATGGTTGATCCTAGGGCAAGTATGAGTAAGTTTTTACTGGAGTATCTGGTTTAGTAGTCAAGGAGTGTAGGAATGCCATGCTTATTGGAGACATGGACCTTGCTAGGTTGATCATTTATGTTTAGAAGATTGAGGTAGAGAAGTTAAAGGTAAGAGATAGAAGTAATAAGAAGACTAGAATCGGGCAGTTTAAGTATGGCCAGACTAGGTTTAGAGGGGGAAATTATTCACATTTTCAAAATTGGTCATCTATGCCAGCACCATTTTCAGCTAGTGCTCCCACTCCTAGATCTAGGCAAGAGCAGTGGGGTAAGACTTTTATGTATAAATCTCAGAATAGTATGAGTGGAAAACTAGTTATCCTCCATATGCTAAGTATGGTAAGAATCATCCTGGTGAGTTCATATTAGGACAGAAGGGCTGTTATAGTTTTGGTAAGTTCGGACATAGAATTTAAAGAGTGTCCGCATACTAAACAGGGAAACAGAGATGTTCATCCCCAGACTCAGGTTACTAGTGCACCACCTCCTCTAGGTCGCTTAGTCCCTCCTAAAGATGCACCATTTAGTATCAATAGTGGTCAACGCTAGAATCAATTCTATGCTTTACCATCCCATCAGGAGCAGGAGAGCTCCCCAGATGTTGTTACTAGTATGCTTCGTGTCTTTCATCTTGATGTTTATGTGTTGTTAGAACATAGGTCGAGTTTCTATTATGTGACCCCATTAGTTTTAGTGAATTTTGAAATAGGTCTTGAAAAGATTCCTGATCCCTTCTTGGTTTCTACCCCAGTGGGTGAGTCAGTTGTTGCTAAACAGATCTATAGAAAGTGTCCTATCACTGTCCTTCATAAGATCATGTTAGCAGACTTAACAGAGTTAGATATTATTGACTTTGACCTTATTCTAGGTATGTATCTATTCCATTCTTGTTATACATCTATAGATTGTCACACCCAAGTGGTGAAGTTTCATTTTCTAGATGTGCCAATCTTTGAGTGGGAAGGTAATTCAGTGTCTCCCAAGAGTCATTTCATATCCTACCTTAAAGCCAGAAAGTTGATCTCCAAAAAGTGTATCTATCATCTTGTTTGAGTCAAAGACACTAAGTCTAAGGCTCTAATAGTTCAGTCTATTAGTGTGGTCAATGAGATTCCTAATGTCTTTCCCAAAGATTTGCTAGGGGTACCTCCTCATAGGGAAATAGAATTCAGTAGATCTTCTCCTAGATACTCGGCCTATATCTATTCCTCCATATCATATATCTCAAGCCAAGCTTAAAGAGTTGAAAGAGCAACTCAAAGATCTCTTAGACAAAGTTTTCATAAGGCCAAGTGTTTCTCCATGGGGCGCTCCCATCCTATTCTTGCAAAAGAAAGATAGTTCTTTGCAAATGTGCATTGACTATCGTCGGTTGAATAAAGTCACAGTCAAAAAAACATATCCTCTTTCTAGAATCGATGATTTATTTGATCAACTCTAAGGTGCAAGTTACTTCTTAGAGATAGAGCATAGATTCCGCTATCATAATCTTAGAGTAAGGGAATGTGATTTTCTAAAGACAGCTTCCAGAACCCGTTATGGTTATTTTGAATTCCTAGTCATGTCTTCTGACTAACAAATACCCCGCAACCTTCAGGGACTTAATAAATAGAGTGTTAAAATAGTATTTAGACATATTTGTCATAGTCTTTATCGATGATATTCTTGTCTACTCTCGTAGTGAGGATGATCATGCAGACCATCTTAGAATTGTATTGCAAACTCTTAGAGATCACCAGTTGTTTGCCAAATTTAGCAAATATGAATTTTGGCTAAGGTCAGTAGCTTTTCTCTATCATATTGTATTTCGTGATGGTATTAGAGTTGATCCCTAAAAGACAAAAGCAGTAAGAAACTGACCTAGACCTATTTCTCCATCAGATATTAGAAGTTTCTTCGGTTTAGCTAGCTATTATAGATGTTTCATTGAGAATTTCTTGTTTATTGAGTCTCATATGTCTAGATTGACCCAAAAGAAATTTAATTTCCAGTGGTCAGATTCTTGTGAGGAAAGTTTTTAGGAGTTGAAGATTTGACTCATTTCAGCCTTAATATTAGCACACCTGATAGCATGGATGGATTCGTTGTGTATTGTGATTCCTGTAGAGTTAGTTTGGGTTGTGTATTGATGTAGAGAGCTAAGGTCATAGCATATTCCTCTAGATATCTTAAGCCACATGAAAATAACTACCCTACCCATGATCTTGAGTTAGCTGCTGTTGTTTTTGCATTGAAAATGCGGAGGCACTTTCTTTATGGGGTGTATGTTGACGTTTTTATAGATTATAAAAGTTTTCAGTATTTTTTTACTTAGAGGGAGTTGAATCTTTGTCAGAGAAGGTGGTTAGAATTATTGAAGAATTATGACATGAGTATGTTTTATCATCTGGGCAAGGCCAATGTAGTGGCATATGCCCTTAGTAAATTGTTAATGGATAGTGTTGCTCATATAGAGGATGATAAGAAAGAACTAGTCTGGGAAGTTCACCGGTTAGCTAGATTGGGTGTGAGGTTGGTTGATTTAGCTGAAGGGAATGTTTGGGTCCAGAGTAGATCCAAATTTTCTTTAGTTTCAAAAGTGAAAAAGAAGTAGGATAAGGATCCTAGTTTGGTCAAACTAAAGGGTTTAGTTAAAGACCAAAGGGTAGAGGTTTTCTCCCAACGGGGAGATGATGTGTTGAGGTACCAGAGTAGATTATGTGTTCCAGGTGTTGATGATTTGAGGTAGTGGATTATGGCAGAAGCACATCATGCGAGCTACTCCATTCATTTAAGATCCACTAAGATGTACCACAACTTGCGGGAAGTCTATTGGTAGAGTGGTATGAAGAAAGATATAGAAAAATTTGTAGCCAAGTGTGGAACTTGTCAACAGGTTAAGGTAGAGCGCCAAAGACTAGGTGACACCTTGCAGGAATTTAGTATCCCCACTTAGATGTAGGAAGAGGTGAATATGGACTTCGTAACTGGACTACCCCATTTGGGTCACCAACATGATTCGTTTTGGGTTATTGTAGACAAATTGACTAAGCACATTTCTTGCCAGTTTACACGTCCTACATAGTTGAAGATTATGCTAAGTTGTCTATCAGAGAGTTAGTCAGATTGCATGGTGTTCCTTTATCTATCATCTTTGATAGAGGTACTTAGTTTACCTCTCAGTTTTGGAAAGCCTTTCATAAGGGTCTTGGTACCCAAGTTCATCCTAGTTCATCTTTTCATTTGCAGAAAGATGGTCAGACAGAAAGAACCATTCAGACTCTAGAGGATATATTGAAGGTATGTGTTCTTGATTTCAAAGGTAGTTGGGATGAGCATTTTTCGTTGATTGAGTTCAGCCATAATAACAGTTACCATGCTAGTATTCAAATGGCCCCATTCATGACTCTTTATGGGAAGATATGTAGATCGCCTGTCAATTGGTTCAAAGTGGGTGAAGCCTCTTTGATTGGACAAAATATGGTGTTTGAAGATATGGAGAAATTTCACTTGATTCGAGAGAGATTAAAAGCAACCCAGAGTCGTCAGAAATCTTTTTTAGACATAAGAAGAAGAGATCTTGAGTTTGAAGTATATGAACTTATGTATTTAAAAGTTTCACCCATGAAGGGGGTAAAGAGATTTGGCAAAAAGAGGAAGCTTAGTCCTTGATACGTAGGCCCATACTAAATATTGAGTCATGTTGGGAAGGTAGCGTATGACCTTGAGCTACCCGCAAACTTTTCCTCAGTTTATCTAGTATTCCATGTATCCTTATTGAAGAAGTGCATGGGTGATTCAGCTATTGTAGTTCCTCTAGAAAGCGTAGATATTCAGAATAGCCTCTCATATGAAGAAGCTCCATTAGAGATCCTTGATCATTAGATTCGTAGACTAAGGAACAAATAAGGTCCCTTGGTCAAAGTTTTGTCATGAAATCAGTCCGTTGAGGGCGCTACTTAGGAAGCAGAAGCCGACATGCACACCAAGTATCCTTATCTTTTCTCCATAAACTTAGATTCAGCCGAAGGTAACAATCTTTCTTAATTAAGTTATTTTCTAGTATCAGATTCAGCTATATAGTTATCTTTATTTAAATTCATGCACTCACAGATTAGCTCAGTCGTTCAGTATGTTCTAGATTCAGTCTTGCAGTGTGTTTCAGTTATGCATGTCAGCACATAGCCTCAGATTCCTTAGTATTTTAAGTTTAACCAACCATATTCGATGACGAATGTTTATAAGGGAGAGATAATGAAATACCCCATACTTTTTCCTAGATCAATTTAGCTCCTAGAACGTTAAGGGTTAGCTTCAAAAATGAACTTTGATACATATAGAATTTTCCAGTTCTAGACCTTCCAGTGTGTAGAAAATTGAATTAGCTATCCAACTGTAATACCCCGCTTTTCCCTAGACTAAATTAACTCTCAGTCCATGAGTTATCGAATATAAAATTCTTGAAATACTTAGTATTTTTCAGTTTAGATCCTGCCATTGCGTAGGAAATTCAACCAGCTTTCCAATGATAAAAAATTTCCCTAAATCCAATAATCGAGTAAGATGTTATGACTATTTTAATTTTCAGTCGTTAAACACCATCCTTCAGACCAGTAGCGTGCCGCAGAGTATGTCAAAATGGAAATGGTCACTTTCCAGTGTTGCTCCGTGATATTGGCATGTCGTGCCAAGGCTCGGTTTCACATTTGTCAACTTCCAGTGAGCCTCCACAATACCACTGCATCACGTTACCAACCCAGTTCCCAATTGTCAGTTTCTAGTGGCCTAACGCAATTATGGCACGTCGCGCCAAGGGCCCAGTTCAAAAATATTTGACAAAAAATTAAAGTTTTATCCGGGGTTAAATTGGTCTTTTCCCATGATTTTAATACACCCAGGTATGGGATTTAATCCCTAAGAATGTTTCAAAGGTCATTCTTAATCAAGTTTCCCCCAAATTACAAGCATTCTCTCTCAAGAAATCAAACCCAAGCTCTAAGAAATGAAGGTCAATCTCAAGAATTTCTCCAAGAACCTTCAAGAACAAATATTCCAAGGTATGTTAGGTGTTAATCTATAGGTTCCTTTCACCTATAGATTCCAAGAATCCATTTTTAAAACTTCAAGAATTATGATTTATGATTTCTATGCTTGGAATTGAATGTATTTATGTTCATGATAGAAATTGGGATCCGATTCATGTTTAATTATAAGTTTCCATGAAATTAAGATAGTTATGTGATGTATTATATGAATTGCATGCTAAACCCTTAAAATTGAAATTTAGTAGTTATTTATGATGTTCATGTGTTGACCATTATTATGTGAAGTATTCCATGCTCCCCAAGTGTTTTCTAAAATGCCTATGTGAATGAAATAGTGCCATTATAACATGATAGCATGTATTCTCTAGTTATGTATGAGTAAATACATTACAAGTGTTTGCTAAAATGTCTCAATGAGTGGATTGTGATCAAGTAGCCATTATTATGTATTCAAGACTATACTATGCTTTACTTTTCATGCTATCGATTCCTGGGGGTATTTAATACCTGGCGATTTAGCTATTTACCTAGAGCCAGTGTTAGTTAAAAAATAGTCCCAGTTATGTAATGATCAATACTACTCTCAATCAATTATAGAACTTAGTAGAACTCAGCCAGTTATAGAACTCAAAAAAACTTAGTAATCTCAGTATCAATCTAGTCCGATTCAGTATAATCTGTTAAATATTTATTAGTTGGGAGTAGGATTTAGCACTGAGTGAACCCAAGGATAGGGGATCACCCTCCATTAGAGGGTGTGACCCTTAGAAGTAATCCTTGCATTCTAGAACTACATAGCCAATATAGGTTGAGTCATCAAACCTGCCAGTTGAGGGTTGATGAGGTGTTTTAACCTGCCAGATGAGGGTTCCACTGTTCTCATTAGAGTACCTTCCGGATGATGGTAACTCTCAGCTTGTCTTTACCCGAGGCAGGGTATTGACACCCTTCAAATTATAGTCAGTTATCTTATCTCATTTGGGGCATGTCGATTAGATGATTACCTCTCACAGTTTTAGTTTCATTCTCAGAATAGAACTCAGTTCAGTTCTACAGAATCAGGACTTTCAGATGCAGTCAATCAGTATCAGTAACTCAGTTATCAGTAACTTTAGATTATTAGTTGCCCAGTATCAGAATTCAGTACCTAGCTTCAGAAAAGCTCAATTACAGTATATATACAAATATATGCACAGTATTGCATGCTCAGTATTTACAGTAGATTAGATTATCTATGTACTCTTATATTCAGTTACTCTATATCATTCAGTTAGTTATTGTTCATGCATATTAACCCTTGCATTCAACCTTACCTCATCTTGCATACCAGTACATTCCACATACTGACACATACTCTTTCTTTGCGCTATGATGTCTCATATCATTGGTTCGGACGCTCAGGTTTCAGACCGTACATAGACAGATTTAGATAGTGAGTCCTAAACATTTAAGGATATTATTTTATTATTTTAGTAGACTCAGTATTATAGTAGATAGAGTTAGTTGGGGGATGGTCCCATTAACTCTACTTTCAAACAATTCTGTTAGAGGCTTTTCAGACTAGATGTTCAGACAATATTCAATATTTTTTAATGATATTTTAGTATTTCAAATATTTTGAACCTTATGGCATTTCTGCCTATTTTCCATATTTATTACAGTATATTATTCAGTGCTCACAATAGATATCAGTTATGGGTTAGCTTGTGGTCCTTCGGGATTGTAAGCACCATGTAGCATTCAGGGTACAGACTTGGGGCATTACAAACTTTGTATAAGAGCCTAAGCATGGGTGTGTAGCAAGCCACACTTATAGAAAAGAGGCTATAAGATGTTTTAGGAAATGTTTCCCTTCTTTCAGTAGTTATGTCATGCGATTGAGCATGAGCTTAAGTTAAACTCTCAGTCTAATCCGTTCTATCCTTTTCATTTACAAAATATGCCTACAAAAAAGACTTATGAAAGGAGAACCAGAAATCAGTCAGTGCCTCAGCCCATTCAGGCAGATCCCCTGGATGAACATGTTTTTAATATAGAATTTAGAGTCGCATTCACTACTTTAATCAATTCAGTAGAAGCTCAGAATTAATGATCAGCTACTATTCTAGCCAACCCAATGGCCAATACTACTGTAGCCAGGATTTGGGACATCACCTGAATAAATCCTCCTCTATTCTCAGGATCAAAGTCAGAAGAGGATCCATAGAAGTTCCTCGATCAGGTTCAGAAAGTCACAGACATCATGGGAGTGACTTCCAGTGAGAGTGCTAGTCTAGCTTCCTATCAGCTACAAGATATAGCTCATACATAGTATAAGAAGTGGAAGGTAGAAAGGGGCATAGATGCAGATCCCATGGAGTGGGAAGAGTTTGCTACTGCCTTCCTAAATAGATTCTTTCCTTTTGAGCTGAGAGATACCAAAGTATTAGAGTTCATCAACCTTAAGCAAGGCAGTATGATTGTGAAAGAGTATTCCCTCAAACTTACTCAGTTAGCTAGATATGCTCCCCATGTAGTGACAGACAGTAGGTCCAGAATGATTAAGTTCATATCTAGGGTATCAGATAGTGTGGTTAAAGAGTGCAGAAAAATGATGTTGATTAAGGAGGCTTATAGTCTATGCTCAGCAAATAGAGGAGGCTAAGAAGAGAGAGAGAGAGATTCATAACAATAGAGCTATAACAGGTTGCTTTACTTTTAATCAGCCTAATTTATAGGGCGATAATCGTTCCCAGTTTTGTCCAAAGTCTCCAGTTCCAGCTCTGTCCTCAGGCAGTGCTCCAGTCCCTAAGTTTAGAAATAGTAACAAAGATAGGGCGCCAGGCTCTAATTTTCAGCGTAGTGCTTGGACAAATCCTTTTTTAAGACTTGTGGCAAGAACCCCCAAGGTGTCTACAGAGCTAGCAGTGATGTTTGTTCTGGATGTGGCAAGCCAGGACACAGAGTAAGAGATTGTCCTTAGTCAGGTTCCTAAGGTCAGTATAATCGTCCTCTAGCTTAGTACGGTTGCCCAAATCAGCAGGGTGCCATTTCACATGCCACCAGTAGGCAACGCCCAAATAGGCTCTATGCACTTCAATCCAGATAAGATCAAAAAAGTTCTCCTAATTTGGTCTCTGGTACATTATAGATCTTTCATTTGTATATTTATGCCTTATTAGATCCAGAAGCTTCCTTTTGTTTTGTAACTCCCTACATAGCAGTCGACTATAAAGTCAAACCAGCAGTCTTAGTAGAACCATTCTCAGTTTCTACCCCAGTGGGTCAGTCTATCATAGCCCGATGGGTATACAGGAACTGCTTGATTATGATATCTTAGAAAGTCACTTCAACAGACTTAATAGAATTAGAGATGACAAATTTTGATGTCATTCTCGGCATGGACTAGCTCCATTCATGCTATGCCTCAGTCGATTATAGAAATAGAATAGTTTATTTTCAGTTTCCAAATAAACCAGTCCTTTAATAGAGGGGTAGTGGCACAACGCTTAAGGTCAGTTGATTTCATAACTTACAGCAAAGAAATGATATCCAAGGTGTGTGTTATCATCTTATGCTAGTCAAAGACTCTAGTTTAAAAAATCCCAGTCTTGAGTTAGTTCTAGTAGTAAATAAATTCTCAGATGTATTTCCCAAAGATCTTCTTGGAGTTCCTCTCAAAAGGGAAATTGACTTCGAAATAGACCTTCTTGTAGATACTCAACCAATATCTATTCCGCTATACATAATGGCACCAGCAGAACTCAAAGACTTAAAGGATCTCCTAGATAAGGTATTCATCAGACCCATTATTTCCTCATGGGGAACACCAGTCTTATTCATGTGTAAGAAAGACGGTTCCTTCAAAATGTGTATAGACTACTGTTAGTTCAACAAATTCACTGTCAAGAATAAATACACTCTTCCTAAAATTGATGACTTATTTGACCAACTTCAGGGTGCCAGTTAATTTTCTAAAATAAACCTCAGATTAGGATACCATCAGCTTAGAGTCAGGGAATGTGACATTCTAAAAATAGCTTTCCGAACCTGGTATGGATACTTCAAGTTTCTTGACATGTCCTTTGGTCTTACTAATGCCCTACTAGCTTTCACTGACTTGATAAACCGACTGTTCAGGCAGTACTGGACATGTTCATTATATTATTCATCGATGACATTCTTGTCTATTCCTGTAGCAAGAATATCATGCAGATTACCTCAGAATCATGCTTCAGACACTCAGAACTCATCAGTTATTCGCCATATTTAATAAGTGTGAATTTTATCTAAGGTCAGTAGCATTCCTTGGTCATACTATTTCTGGTGATGGCATTAGAGTTAATCCTCAAAAGACTGAAGTGGTGAGAAAATAGCCCAAACATATCTCTCTATCAGATATTAGGAGTTTCTTGGGTTTAGTTGGCTATTACCATCAGTTTGTTGAAGGGTTTTCATCTATTTCATCCCTCATATACAAGTTGACTCAAAAGAAAGTTAAGTTTTAGTGGACAGATTCCTGTGAGAAGAGTTTTTAGGAGTTGAAGACTCGATTCAACTTAACCCTAGTTTTAACTCTACTAGATGGTTCAGATGTGTTTGTTGTGTACTCTGATGCATCTACAGTAGGTTTGGGTTGTGTCCTCATACACAGTGGTAAGGTCATAGGCTACACCTCTAGACTGCTTAAGCCGTATAAGAAGAATTATATGACTCATGATCTTGAGTTAGCAGCTGTAGTATTTGCCATAAAGATTTGGAGGCCCTATTTGTATAGGGTGTATGTAGATTTATCCACAGATCACAAGAGCCTATAGTATGTCTTTTCTTAGAAAGATTTGAATTTACGTCCGAGAGGGTGTTTAGAGTTATTAAAGGATTATTCCATGAGTATTCTTTATCATCCGAGCAAGGCCAATGTAGTGGTTGATGCTCTTAGTAGACTGTCTATAGATAGTGTTACTCATGTTGAGGACGATAAGAAGAAGTTAGTTTTGGAATTTCAGCAGCTATCCTAACTAGGTGTCCTCTTAGCCTATTTAGCAAAAGGTAGTGTATGGGTGCAGAACAGTTCTGAAACCTCTCTAGTTTCTAAGGTGAATGAAAAATAGGATAGAGATCCCAGTCTTCTTAAGTTAATAGAGTCAATCATAGATAAAAAAGTAGAGGTTTTCTCCCTAGAGAAAGATGGTGTTTTATGTTTCTAGGGTCGGCTATGTATGCCAGGTGTAGACGACTTGAGGCAATAAATTCTTGTAGAAGAGCATGGTGTGCATTACTCTATTCATCCAAGGGACACTAAGATGTACCATAATTTGTGGGAGATCTATTAGTGGAGTAGGGTGAAGAGGGATATTGTATAACTATTAGCTAGATGATCTATATATCAGCAAGTTAAGATTGAGAACCAAAATCCTAGTGGGTCTATGCAGGAGTTCAGTATTCCCACATGGAAATGGGAAGAAGTGAACATGGACTTTATGATGGGTTTTTCTCGTACTCGTCATCAACATGATTCTATATGGGTTATCATAGATAGATGACCAAATCAGCTCATTTCTTGCTAGTCCGTACTTTTTATTCAGTCGAGGTCTATGCCAAACTCTATATCAGAGGGTTGGTTAGGTTACACAGAGTCCCAGTATCCATTATCTCAGATAGTGGAAACCCAATTCACCTCTGACTTCTGAAAAACCTCCCAAAAGGGTCTTGGTACCCAAGTTCACCTCAGTAAAGTCTTCCACCCACAAATAAATGGTTAAGCAGAAAGGACCATTAAGACTCTTGAAGATATGCTGAGAGTATGTGCTGTCCATTTTAAGTGTAGTTGGGATGACCATTTGTCTTTGATCGAGTTCACATATAATAATAGCTATTATTACAGTATTCAAATTTCTCCATTCGAAGCTCTATACGGTAGGACTGCAGATCTCTAATTAGTTAGTTTGAGGTAGGTGAGGCTGCAGTAGTAGGGCTTGATCTAGTGTTTGATGCCTTAGAGAAGGTTCAGTTAATCAGAGAAAGGCTTAGGGCTGCCCAGAGCCGACAAAAATCATATGCAGATGTGAGGAGAAAGGATCTCGAGTTTGAGATCAGTGATTTTGTGTTCTTGAAAATCTCTCCCATGAAAGGAGTAAAGAGGTTCGACAAGAAGGGAAATCTCAGTCCCCAATATGTCGGTCCTTATAGAATTATTAATCACTTCAGAAAGCTAGCTTATGAGCTTGAGTTGCCTTTATATCTAGCTTCAGTACACCAGTATTTCGTGTCTCTTTTCTTAAGAAATGCATTGGTGACCCAGCAATCATAGTTCCCTTAGAGGATATAAATATTTAGAATGATCTTTTTTTCGAAGAGGTTCTAGTCCAGGTCCTCGATCATCAGATTCGTAGACTAAGGAACAAAGAAGTTCCCTTAGTCAAAGTTCTTTGGCAGGATCAGTCCATTGAGGGAGCTACTTGGGAAGTAGAAGCAGATATGCGGACCAAGTATCCTCACCTCTTCTCCACAAACTCAGATCCAGCTTAAGGTAATAGTCTTCCTTAGCTTTACTCAATTTCATGTTCAGATATAATTATAAACTTGGTATTCCTTACTGTTGCATATTCAGTCATGCATTCATAAATCTGTTCAGACATATACTCATGCATCAAATATGCATGTTCAGTATGAAAATTCAGCTTATCAGTAGCTGCAATCATGTATTCCGTGTATTAGATATGCATATTCAATGTGTCAGCTCAGTCTATCAGTGTTTCTCAGCATAATCAGCCTCATTCGAGGATAAATGTTCCCAAGGGGGAGATATTGTAATACCCCGCATTTCCTTAGCATAAATTAACTCTAAGTCCATAAGTTAGCTAGTATAAAATTTTTAAAATACTCAGTATTTTTCAGTTTAGAGGCTTCCATTGCATAGGAAAATCAATCATCTTTCCAACGATATAAAATTCTCCTAAATTCGATAACCGAGTAAGAAGTTATGGCTATTTTAATTTTTAGTTGTTAAACTCCGTCATTCAGGCCAGTAGTGCATCGCGGAGTATATCAAAATGGCAATGGTCACTTTCTAGTATTGCTCCACGATATTGGCACGTCACGCCAAGGCTCAATTTCACATTTTTCAAATTCCAGTGAGCCTCCGCTGATACAAGAATCAAACACATGACACAGATTTAAGAGATCTACAAGATCAACAACAATAGAGAATCAAATGCCCCACTCGGCTTCTCTATGTTTTCAAGACAACAACAAAAATATTCAACAAAGTAGATAGAGAATACAAGATTACAAGGACTATAGTGAATCAAAGAGGCCCCACACGGCTTCACTATGTCAACACATAAACAACAAGAAAGTTACGGGTACATTAACAACAACGAGGAACATACGGAATCAACAAGATACAAGATAGATAGTTAGACCAAATGAAGGGACAAACTTAAGAACCAATGAATTGTTACACTCTTGAACCCTTATCACTATCCGTGACACAAACCTAACTCTACGTTGACACAAGAGGGACTTTACCTCCTCTAAACACCAATGTTTTAAGCATATGTGTAAACACAAGTGAATCTTCACTTGCCTAGCCCTAGTTTCGGTTGGGAGATTCTAAGAGAAGACTAAAATATTGCTATAATACATGTCTCAAAAATATTCAACTAAGTTGCAAAAGACCTAAAATGTTCTATTTATATTACATCTCAAATAAAAGGTGAAAAGACAAAAATGCCCTTTAATGACCGAGTGAATATTAGGAACCTATGTAGTTCCCATTATGGACGGTTTTAGAGTCTCCATCACACTTAACATGTGCACCTTCTCGATTGAGTTCAACAAGCTCAAAAATATGGTTTCATAAGTTAGGTCACATATATAAAAAAGGAGTCTTTCGAGCAGGACTCCAGTAGTGTGGAACTGTCAAAGGATATGTCTGCCCATCTACGAGGTCGTACTCATATCATTCTCTCCACCTTGAAAGGATTTTTATATCTAAATCACGGCTTCATCAACCTCACGACTCCACCATAGAATTACCTCCTCATTTTCTGTCCCAAAGTTTTGAGGCTTAGACAAGGGCCCTTTGAGTTCATCAAGCATGTGTTAATGAGAAAGTTTCTAGGTATCTCTCCTAAGAAGCACATAATCATGTACCTGCACATAAGAATCGACGGTACTAGGAAAAATGCTAGTACCTACGTTAGTGAGAAGTAAAGGATTCCTAAGGGTAAGTTCCAAAAGTGAGGACCCCTTGTCTCTTTGCTCCTTGTTTCCCTTCCATTCTGCTCTGCTCCCACTCTCATCCTTTTCTTTTCTCTCCTTCTTTCTTTATTCCTCTAACTCTGTCACTTGTTGACTAACTTTGGCTACTTGTATTAGTGATAAAGGGTGGAGCGTATACCTTCAACCATGGAGCTCTAAAGTGTAACTATTGGTTCATCCATCATGCACGGTAGCTCTATCATATTTCCATGGTCTCCCCAACAATAGGTGGCAAGATTACATAGAAATAACATCACACAACACCTTGTCAAAGTAGTTTCCTACCTTGAACGGTATCACCACTTGTCGGTTTACCTTTATCTCACCAAACTCATTTAACCATTGAAGATTGTATGGGTTGGAATAATGGATAGTGGGAAGCCTCAAAACATCAACCAATGTACTACTAGCAATATTGGCGCAACTACCTCCATTAAAAAGCATAGAACACACAACCCTTTTAATAAGACATTTGATTTTAAAAAGGCTTCCCCTTTGACTAGGATTATCCAAAACCTTACTAATCATGGCCTTTCTCACTACAAAGCATGGCACTTCAACCTCACCATCACACGACCAAGAATCCTCCTCTTCCCCTTTCTTTGGCTTCTCGGGTTCTACCCCCTCTCTACCTTGAGATTGATCATAAATCTCCTTCGGTTCAAGTCCTACCTCCTCCCCAAGAAAATAAAATTTCCCCTTTCTTAGAATTACATTTCTCCTATTCGGACACTCACTAGCCTTGTGTCCCCAACCTTGGCATTTAAAACATTGAAAGCCCTTAGAATTAGGAAAGGAATGTGGTTTACCTTTATTTCTTGGAGGGTACCTTTGGTGAGCCTTGTTTTCGGCTTGGGCAGCCTTGGCCTTGGGTTGCTCTGCTTTGGATGAATCATTCTTGTCATGGTGCCAACCCAAGGGTGATTTCACCTTGAAATTGGACCTCGGGTTCTCCCGCAACTCTCTTTCAATTTCCAATGCGGCTTGGAAGATAGCATAAAGGGTGTCAAACTTGTGAAGTGTCAAACATGAAGCAATATCTCTATTCAACCCCAAATTGAATCTAATGATGTCATGACTAACTTTTTCCCATCTTTGATCAAGTTTCAAGATGAGTTGTTGGAACTCATCGTAGTAAGCCATGATACTTTTGTTTCCTTGACTCAAGTTATACAACTTCGCAAGGAGCAATTGATAATATCTTTTAGGTAGGCACCTTTTTCTCATGAGGTACCTTAGCCAAAACCAAGGAGGGGGTTTTCACTCTACCAAAATATTGCCAAAATGCTTAACATACTCCCACCATGTAGTAGCATAACCCTCAAAGTGAGAAATCACGTTGCAACTCTTCTTCTCCTCCGTAAGATCATTGACATAGAAGATCCTCTTACATAAGGATTCCCATGAAAGAAACTCTTGGGGATCACTCTCACCCTTGAAGATTGGAAGCCCATTTTGATGGTATTTAGTCCTACTTTATAGTTTTGGTTCCCTTGTTGGTTCCAATGACCAACTCTTCCTTCTCGGCCATAAACCTTTCTTAGATCAACATGTCTGCTCCATACCTCTTCCCCTCTCATGTAACCATCATCAAATGGTTCATACCCCTTATGTTGGATAGGTCTATTTGGTTTAAGTGGAGCTTGTAGTGGCGGGTTTGGATTTTATGGATAATAAGGTCTTTGGTCAAGTGGAGTTTGATTTGGAGGGCTCGGGTTGTGGGGCAGCATTTGGGTTCCAAGTCCTTCTTGTTGAACTTGGTAAAGTGGTGGTTGGATTGGCCTATCATGGTCTCGGGTGAGGGAGTATAGTGGAGTTCAGTTTGTGACATTAGAGGGTTGTCTCGGTGGATGTAACATTTGGTGCAAGGCCTCGGGAGTAGTGGTCGAGGAAATGCGTTGAGGGCTGGACGATCCACTCCTTTGACTTTCCACACACTCTAATCTCCCACTCATTGATGCCACATCCGTATCTAGTTTCTTAAGACCCAAATTTAACCTAGCCACATCTTGGGACATAGTTTCAAGGTGAGCCAAAATGAGATTGATGGAATTACTATCCATTGTTTGAGCATTTGAAGCCTCAGGTTCCATTGTGATGGTATCGGAATTAATCTTTCAAGTTACGGTCCAACAAGTCACCAAATCAGTCCACTATGTCACACACAACAATACAACAAAAAAACTATAAAACAAAATATATGTTAGTTCAAATAACCTCATTATTCTCTCACTCACATTGTGGCCTCACACTTGATGTCACAAATGTTTGCAAGTCGGCTTGTAATTGTGGTGAGTTGAAGAGTAAGTCTACTCCTTAGTAAGAATGGATTCTTTGTTGGATGAATCAAGTAAGTAATGTTAGAACTTGAATCAAGAAGCACTATGATTACAAAAATGACAAAAGAACAAAAGAAACGTAGACACGAACAATGGATTCAAAGGACT
>NW_025892535.1:23586-29606 GCF_002878395.1 Capsicum annuum
TTTTGCAATAAAGGTTGGGATTTTTTTTATATTCATGGTTGAATAATATTTCTCATGGTTTAATTATGGTTTTTCCTTGTTTTAGTATGATTTTTATTATTGTGGGATGTATTGTAATAGTAAATGGATTTTGGAAAACTATGGAATCCCCAAATTACTTGGTCATGGTCTTGAAACTTATGTGCCCTCAACCGGTTTGTGAAATTGCTTAGTAATATGATTTTATCACATAGTTTGACTATTCTTGGAACCCTTACATAGCATAAATGGTAATAGAACTTGAATTGATTTGGATTAATTTAAAATGATTTTGGAAAGGCCTTGGTTGCCATCGTATTGGTTTAATGGGATATGGTGGAGTCTAATTTTAGTTTATTGGTTTTACAAGGCATAAGGAACTAGAATTGCAAGATCTAAATCTGATATAACGATACCAACAGTTAATGTCTAATTAAAATACTCCTTGGTAAATGGTTTTAATATGGGCTTAAAGGGGAGTATAGCAAAGTCGTAAAAGGTGGAGGTTTCGGGGGGACCGATATTAAAAACTTATGTTTGTCGATGTGAGGTTTGGTCATGGTGACCATGTGCATAATGTTACACTATATAATTTGGGAGATGTACTAGTCATCCCTGGTTTTATCCGGTACATATGGCTAACATGGATTGGAGCCCTTTTAGTAGGGTGAGCTGATCCCATATAGCCCATAGGTGCCTTTAGGATGGCAGAGCTACACAACCTAGGTAAAGGTTTTCAATGCCTGCTAACCTTGTTTCCTATCTCTACATGATATATATGTATAATGTGATTGTATATGGTTATCTGAATTAGTTTTGAATGATGGATTTATTTAATCTTTATCCCTAAGTACAATCCATAGTTCACTCCGCTAACTGTCTACGAGAACTGTATCCCATATGATGTAGAAACCGGCCATACAACCATTTCTTATGCTCAGTGACTTGGTTTCAGGAAAAGCTTTAAGTCAGATTAAAGTGGTAAGCTTTCATACTTCAAAAGACTCCATTTCATGCTATGGATTTCCTTTCATTATTATTATTTCTTTTGTTTTGGTTTTGGCTATGGTTGGGGGTATGTTCTGATCAGAGGTTCTTTGATTCCAGTTAGAGGCTTTGTCGGACTAATATATACATCAGCGGTGTCAGTATTAGTGTTAGCATTGGTATTGGTATTGAAATTGGGATTGGTATTAGTTTTACACGTGGTTATGGTTGTTTGGTCATAGTTATAGACTTAACTATTTGTCTTTAATTTTATACTATCTTATTTTGGTATATGTTTAGAATTCATCCAACATGGGGTGCAGGGAGGTTAATGGTTAGGTATTCGGGGTGGTATCCGGTCCTGACTGGACTTGAAATACTCAAAATTACTAAGACTTGGTTTAGGTTATGTCACTAGTGAAGAAGGATGTCTGATCTCAGGAAGACTACTGAAGCATACTCTTATAGGCTATGTTCTTGAAGACATGCCTTATGAGAAACTAATAGAGAACTATGTGGTGAATTTGTTAAATTTTTTTATGAAGCTCCGTAGTCTCTACCATGTTGCTTACTTTATTTTCCACCTCAAAATAGTTGTTGATCAAGACCTATTAATCTATTTTGGGTCTTATCTTCATCATAACAAACTGTTCAAGGGATTTTCAAAGTCAAAGCAGTTATTAGTTTTTTTTTCATGTTTAGATTTAGTATCATATGTCAACCAATCACAATTTTGATAAATTAATCTTAAGGCCTGGGATTTTCAAAGTAAGAATTTGTACAGTGAGTGTCATTAGATTTGTACTCTTATGGGTATTAAATATTTGGAAAGATTAGAACCATTCAGAAGCTTTACGAAAGGGCAAGGCCTTTGCAAATTAGCTTGTATTTGGATTATTTGGTTGAGGTAGGTTACGATTTAATTAGAGATTAGAATTGATTTAATTGTGTGTATACTCCTAAATTGGGTGCTTGTTGATGGGTATTCAGACACACTTAAATTTGATGATATTTGAATTTTTGAGACATGAATAAATAATTATTGAAAATTTACTTGATTGAATTGTCTTAGAATTGTCTTATGACTTTAAGTGTACTTATAAACTTAGCACATTGTATTTTATCTTAAGAGGTGGTGCAAATTTGATAAAACATACCTATTACTTATTTATGGAGTATCGAATACCATGCCGGTAAGAATATGATATTCATATTACTTATTTATGGATAATTGGGTACCACGTCGGTATGTATGTGATATAGATATTACTTGTTTAAGGAGGATCAGGTACCATGACGGTATGAATATAATATTGATATTACTTATTTATGGAGGATCGGGTACCATGCCGGTACGAATATGATATTGATATTACTTGTTTATGGAGGATTAGGTACCACACCAGTATTGATATTCCCTATAAGTCATGACTAGTTGGGTAAAAATAAGTCCCTTAGCATGTGTGTACATATTTATGTTGAATTTGAGAAGTTGTATGAGTTATTAACAAGATAACGAGCTAATAGTGTTCTAATTGCGAGGTTTAGAAGGATGCGATTGTTACTTATGATGTTGTTGTTGACTCTATGGTTGATACTCTTGATGGTTATGTGGCTTATTTGTAAGCACTAATTGACCAGTTATTGATGTGTTGTTGATTCATGGAAAACTTGTTATGTGACGATGCTTGTCTACTTGTTATTTGATTTATGTTGTGTACATGCTATTAAATTGAGTTGGCGTATGATACCTACTAG
Source organism: Capsicum annuum (assembly GCF_002878395.1). Taxonomy (NCBI): domain Eukaryota; kingdom Viridiplantae; phylum Streptophyta; class Magnoliopsida; order Solanales; family Solanaceae; genus Capsicum; species Capsicum annuum. The sequence continues at coordinate 26,350 of NW_025892535.1, forward strand.
TATATAGTGGTTTGTATTGATACTACCCTATAATCTTTTTTTGTTGAGTATAGAAATTATTTCAGAGGCTCATACATGACCTTACCTATAGAGTTTGATAGCAGATCTTGATCCTAAGGTGAGCATTTTATGTCCAGGCTACCATGAGTCATCCTATTTGTTCTTATCCTTCTTTTGGGGTTTGATTCTTGTGAGGTGATATCATGGAGTAATGATCTGTTGAGAGACTCATTAGAGAAGGATAGGTTCATCTAGGAGTAACTTATAGCAACTCAAAGCAGGCAGAAAGAGTATGTGGATCGTAAAGTAAGAGATATGCACATTATGGAGGGTGAGCAAGTGTTGCTCAAAGTATCACCCATGAAATGTGTCATGCATTTTGGGAAGAGAGGTAAGCTTAGTCATAGATTTATTGGGCCATTTGAGATTCTTTAGCGTGTGGAGCTGGTGGCCTATAGATTGGCATTACCTCCGAGCTTGTCGGGAGTTTATCCTGTGTTTTATGTATATATGTTAAATAAGTTTCATGGTGGTGGTAACTATATAATTCATTGTGATTCGGTCTTGTTAGATGGAAATCTCTCTTATGAAGAGGAACCTATTGCTATTCTTAATAGAGATGTTCGTAAGTTGAGAACTAAGGAAGCTACGTCTGTAAAGGTCTAGTGGAAGAATCTTCCTATTGAGGAGGCCACTTGGGAGACCGAAGCAAACATGCGTAGAAAGTATCTGCATCTTTTGTTAATTCAGGTAATTTCTTATTTCCCCTTCTTGTATCTTGTTTTCCCTTTAGGGATGAACGGTTGTTTAATTGGTATCTGATGTAACGACCCTCTGAGTCATTTTTGAAATTTTTGTATCTCTTATTTTTTATCTCTTCTCATAGTTTATGTATGTGATTTATGACTCACGGGGATGGGTAGTATCAATTTTTGAGATGTACGGAAGTGATTTAAGTCATTTGTTGGGTTATTGAGTTGAGAAAGTTAAGCTTGATCACATTCAACTTTGGATTAAGATGTCCTCGATTTAGTATTTTAATATTTTCAATAGGTTTGGAATATATTTTTTGCTTAAAATATATATTTGATTTATTTTTATGGGATCTTAGATAAATTTCGAAGATTTACTAAAAGTATTGGGTATTTTAGATTACTAGTTTAATTAGTGGGTTAATGGGTAGAAACCACAACTATTTCCTATATCACATAACCCACGTCTAATTTAATAAAAAGTAATGTTAACTCCTCTGTATAACAACAACAACTGAAATACAAGAGAATTCTTTGAGAAGCTTGGACTGTGCAGCTTCAGGCAAAATTTCAGGTGAGCTCTCTAATTTTAATGGCTTCTAGAATTCATAATAATTTTCTCAAGGTCGGTTGTATAATATTAGTGGTTCTTTTGTTCATATTGACCTAAGAAACAAGGCTATGATGAAGAAATTATGGTCTAATGATTGGCATTATGCCGAGATGATAATTTCTCGTTATTAGGTCATAATGGTATGGAGTAAATGGAATCCTACGGTGAAATATAGTAGTATGTAACCTGTATACTAGGAAGTCATTGTTATAACATCTTAACATTCATAATGTTAGTTATTTTTATATTACAATAGACGTTTTACTTGAACGTTAGTCTTCTTTTGGAAATTTCAGGAAAATCCGCAGCCGCTACACCCTTTGGATGTGTGCACTGGGTAACCCCCCCCCCCCCCCTATGCATAGCCTGCAAGTAACATCAGGGGTTTTTAACCGTACTAGGCAAGCCCGGTGCGATAGGCTCGACTCAAAGGCCCTACTTGGGAATCGATCCCAGGTAGTTGTGGTGGGTTTTCAATCCCCGACCAGTGAGCCATACCACAAGGGTGCACTTGAACATTAGCCCTAATAAAGATAAAATCTAATTATAAGTTAATGATGACAAATGATAGGGTGGCTTGTCATTGGTTAATCCAAGATTGTATGTATACTAAATAATGGTAAGTTGTACTTATAAAGTACTGTAGTTATTGGTTTTGTTTCACGTATAGCTTTAGTTTATCATAGGCTAACTCAATTTAATAGCATGTATACAACATAAATCAAATAAAAAGTAAACAAGCATAGTCAAATAACAAGTATACAATGAATCAACGATACATCAATAACATGTCAAACGGTTCTTACAAACAAGCCACATAACCATCAAGAGTATCAACCATACTGTAAATATCCATAGAGTCAACAACAATATCAGAAGTAACAACCACATCCTTCTAAACCTCACAATTAGAATGCCATTAGCTCATTATCTGCTTAATAACTCATACAACCTCTCAAATTCAACACAAATATGTACACACATGCTAAGAGACTTATTTTTGTCCAACTAGTCATGACTTGCAGGGAACAATCTATGTTCATACACTGTACTGGCCCGGTACCTGATCCTCCATAAACAAGTAATATCAATATCATATTCGTACCGATGTGGTACCCTATCTTCCATAAACAGGTAATATTAATATCATATTCGTACTGACATGGTATATCAATATCATATTCGTACTGGCGTGGCACCCTATCCTCCATAAACAAGTAATATCAATATCATATTCGTACCAACGTGGTACCCGATCCTCCATAAACAAGTAATATCAATATCATATTCGTAACGGCGTTACCCAATCCTCCATAAAAAATTAATATCAATATCATATTTGTACCGGTGTGGTAACCGGATCCTTTATAAATAAGTAATAGGTATGTTTTATTAAATTCATACTACCTCTCAGGATACAATGCGATGTACTAAGTTTACAAGTACACTTAAATTCATAAGACAATTCCATCAAGTAAATTTTTAATAATTATTTATACATGTCTCAACAATTCAAATATCATCAAATTCAAGTGTTTCCGAATATCAATCAACAAGCATCCAATTTAGGAGCATACACCCAATTAAATTGAGTCTAAACTTCAATTAAATCGTAACCTACTTCAACTAAAGAATCCAAATACAAGCAAATTTACAAAGGTTTTGTCTTTCTATAAAGCTTTTGAATGGTTCAAAACTGTCCAAATATATAATCCTCACAAGAGTACGAATCCAATGATACTCAACTTACAAATTCTTACGCTGAAAATCCCAGTCCTAAAACCTAATTTATCAAAATTATGATTGGTTGACATATGATAAACTAAATCTAAATATGAAACAAAACCAATAACTGCAGTACTTTATAAGTATAACATACCATTATTTAATAT
>NW_025892535.1:29706-33770 GCF_002878395.1 Capsicum annuum
ATCTGTATATATAGATATATATATATAATCATGGATTAACCAATGACAAGACACCCTATCATTTCTCATCATTAACTTATAATTAGCGTTGTCTTTATTAAGACTAACGTTAAAGTAAAACATCTACTGTAATAGAAAAAATAACTAACATTATGAATGTTTAGTTGTTTTAACAATGACTTCTTAGTATACAGGTTACGTACTACTGTATTTCACCTTAGGATTCAATTTACTCCATACCATTATGGTCAAATAAAGAGAAATTATCATCTAGGTATAATGCCCAATCATTAGGGCATAATCACTTCTTTATATCCTTATTACCTAAGTCAATATGAATAAAAGAACCACTAATACGATACAACTAACTTGAGAAAATTATTATGAATTCTAGAAGCCATTAAAATCAAACATCTTACCTGAAATTTTGCCTCAAGCCACATAATCCAAGCTTCACAAAGAATTGTCTTGTATTTTTGTTGTTGTTTTTATATAGAGGATTTAACCCTACTTTTAATTAAATTAGTCGTGGGTTAAGTGATATATGAAACAGTTGTTGTTTCTATCCATTAACCTACTAATTAAACTAGTTATCTAAAATATCCAAAACTTTTTGTAAATCTTCAAAATTTATCAAAAATCTCATAAAAATAAATTAAATATATAATTTGACCAAAAAGTATATTTCAAACATATTGAAAATATTAAAATACTAAATTGAGGTCATCTTGACTCAAAGTTGCTGTGATCGAGCTTAACTTTCTCAAACTTAATAACCCAACTAATAACTTAAATCACTTTTGTACATCTCAAAAACTAATACTACCCATCCCCTTGAGTCATAAATCACATAGACAAAACTACAAAAAGAGCTAAAATATGGGAGATGAGAAAAATTCACAAATGACCAAAAGGGTCGTTACATCAGCTACCAATTAATCAATTGTTCATCCCTGAATGGGCAAACAAGATACAAGAAGGAGAATAAGAAGTTACCTGAATCAAAAAAAGATGTGGATACTTGCTATACAGGTCTACTTCAGTCTCTCAGTGGCCTCCTCAATTGGACGATTGTTCCATTGGACCTTTACAGACACAATCTCCTTAGTCCTCAACTTACGGACATCTCTATCAAGAATAGTAACAGGTTCCTCTTTATAAGAGAGGTTTCCATCTAACAAGAATGAATCCCAATGAATTATGTAGTTACCATCACCATGAAACTTCTTTAACATAGATACATGAAACATAGGATGAACCCTCGATAAGCTCGAAGGCAATGCCAATCTATTGGCCACCGGCCCCACATGCTAAAGAATCTCAAATGACCCAATATATCTAGGAGTAAGCTTACCTTGCCTCCCAAAATACATGACACCCTTCATGGGCAATACTTTGAGCAACACTTGCTCACCCTCTATTAAATGCATATCTCTCACTTTCCTATCCGCATACTCTTTCTTCCTCCTTTAGGCTGCTATAAGTTTCTCCTGGATGAGCCTAAGCTTCTCCAATGAGTCTCTCAACAAATCATAACTCCACAGTCTCACCTCAAAGACATAAAAAAAATCCAATGGGAGATCTACACCTCCTCCCATATAAAGCCTCAAACGATGCTATATCGATACTCGAATGATAATTGTTATTATATGCAATTTGGCCAAAGGCAGGAACTGATCCCAATGACCTCTAAAATTCATCACACATGCACGCAGCATATCTTCCAACACCTTAATCATTCGCTCGAACTTTCCATCGTTCTGAGGGTGAAAAGTTGTATAAGGTCAAACCTTGAACCCAACTCCTCATGAAACCTCTTCCAAAAGATAGAGGTAAATTGAGTACCCCTATCCGAGATAATAGAAATTGAATCCCCATGCAATCAAACAATCTTCTTAAGATAAATCTTGGCCAACTTTGTTGCATTATTAGTCACCTTAACTAGAATGAAATGTGCAAACTTATTCAACCTATCCATAGTAACCCATATGAATAATACTTTCCCAAAGTCTTGGGAAAACCAATAATGAAATCCATAACTATCCTCTTTCCTTATCCTAAGGCTTTGATGCTTATAGTTTATCTTCTTGCAACTCTAGCTTTTAGCAACAAAATCAATTATATCCCACTTCACTCGACCCCACTAATAATGTTGTATCAAATCACGGTACATCTTAGTCGCTCCAGGATGTATAGAATACTTCAAACAATAAGTCTCAGCTAGAATAGTAGTAATCAAACCATCAATACGAGGCACACAAACTCACCGCTTTATTCACAACACACCCTCACCATTAATAATGGCCTCCTTGGCCTCACCATACTAAACCTTATCATGAATCTTGCTCAATTTAGCATCCTCAAATTATTTAGCCTTGATTTAATTAAGAAATGTTTACCTTGCCTCAATGCTGGCTAGAACTCCTCCTCTCTCAATCACCTCTAATCAAATAAGCTTATTAGCTAGAGTATAATTCTCTCTATCTAATGGAAACCTGGTAGCATTCAAGTAAGCCAAGCTACCCATACTTGCTGACTTCTGGCTCAATGCATCATCTTCCACATTAACCTTCCCCAGATGATATAGAATAGTGATATCATAATCTTTGAGAAACTCCTCCATCTATGCTATCAAAAATTCAAATTCCTCTGCGTGAACACATATGGTAAACTGTAGTGATCAGTGAACACTTCACAACAAACCTTATACAAGTAATGTCTCCATATCTTAAGAGAAAAAAATGCAGCACCCAACTCCAATAATGAGTTGAATAATTCTTCTCATTAGGCTTCAATTGCCTTGAAGCATAAGAAATTAAATTCCTTTCCAGCATAAAAACAACACCTAAACAAGAACGTGAGGCATCATAATAAATAATAAAATCCTTACCCTCTATCAGCAAGGCAAGAATTAGAGTGGTATTAACCAAGGTCTTGATGTTTTAAAAGCTCTCCTCACACTCATAAGACAGAATAAAAAGTACATCCTTCTGAGTCAACTGCATCATATGAGTAGTAATAGGGGTAAACCCCTTCACAAACCTATGATACTAAACTTTCTAACCCCATAAAGCTACGAACCTCTAACATGGAAGTAGGTATAACTTAATTCATAACTGCTTCAATCTTCTGTGGATCTACTATTTACCATTCCTTCGAAACCGCATGCCCCCAAAAAGGATACATATTAAACCAGAATTCACACTTAGAAAACTGTGCATAAAGCTTTTTCTCTTTTAACAAAGATAAAACAATCCTTAAGTGATTCTCATGTTCATCTTTACACTTAGAATAAAACCGAATATCATTAATAAAGACAATCCTGAAATAATCCAAGTAGGTTTTAAATATCTCATTCATTAAACTCATAAAAGCAGTTGGGGCATTAGTATAATACCCCGATCATTCCTTAAGCCTAAATCTGTCCTTTTGAATGGATATGTATGACTTCCAAAGTGATTAATGTTTAAAAAATGATGTATTCCTCTAATTTACACTTTTTTTCATGTATATACTTGAATAAGCTTTCCATCGATACCAATTTCATCAAAATCTAACATCGAACGAAGGAGTTATGGCCGTTTTACTAAATGGTATCAAAACGCCCAGGTTTGACGGTTGACCTGGTAGACCGTCAGGTCCTTGGTGGACAGTCAAGTGTCCCACCAAGACAAGGCAGTAGCTCTTTTTTTGGGATGTTGTGTAACGGTTAAAGTGGTAGACTGTCACAAAGTTGACGGACCGTCAAGGTGTACGTCAGACCAAGACAGAATGTCTCATTTTGGGCCCTCAGGTGATGGACGACTTGGTGGACCATCACTTTTTTGATGGACCGTCAGGTCATCCTTCACGTCAAGGCAGAACGTTCCAGTTTTTGTGTTCAAGTGACGAACGACTTGGTGGATCGTCAGTCTCTTTGATGGACCGTCAGGTCGACCATCACAGGCCCCGATCAATAATTTTCAACTCTTTTCAAAAGGAAATTTTGGTTATTTCTGCTCCTTTTAATCCCTATATATATATATATATATATATATATATATATATATATATATAGAAGATAA
>NW_025892535.1:33870-94351 GCF_002878395.1 Capsicum annuum
CTCTAATCTTCCAAGAAATATCTAGAAACCTAGGGTTTCTTCCAAGATCCAAAATCCAATCTTCTTCCAAATAAATTCAAGAATCCTCCATAGTGATTCAAAGTGATTCAAAAACTGAGTTCCCCAAGTCAAGGCATCAAGGATCTTGGCTCAAAAGTGTTAAGAAGAAGTTCCAAACAAGTTTCTACATCTTCAAAATCAAAATCCAAGGTATGTGGGATTTGAACAAGAACACTCCTTTCATTCTTGTACCTAAAGATTTACTTTCTATTATTGATTTACATGATATTGCAAGTGGGTTTAAACCCAAATTTCTCTATTAATGATATATGAGATTTGAGTTGAATAAGTTTGATATTTATGATTATTTCACCTTTATGTTCCTTAAATTGAGAATTTATTCCATGAGCCGAATATTATCATTATGTATTGATAATTTCTAAGAAATTTAAGTCAAGTTCCATGAGTTGAATATTTTTATTATGAATTGATAATTTTTGGATAATTTGAGACAAGTGTCATGAGTTATGCCTTTCCATGAGAAATTCGACTATTGAATGTATATTGATATGTGAAATTGAGAGGAAAGAATGAGTCTTATGATGTTTCCATGAGGTTTTTGATATTTGAAATGATTTGATAAACAATATACTTGATATTGAGAAAGCTTGTGTTGATTTGAGTCGAGTTAGGAATCCACAAGATGTTTATGATTTTCAGATGAGATATATATTTATGTTTTGGTCTTTATAATAGACCCATGAGTTGATATTAATTGAGGTGGATTTTCTAACGCGTTCTGAGCTGAGTCTGGGAGGAGTCTTTAGCACCGAGCGGGAAATAGGGTATTTTCCTAGAACTACGTGCCACCATAGGATTGATGTTGATGATTATGGGCCAAAGGCCAAGTATGATATTGTGAAGATGACATTGAGGTTGTACTCCCTAGAAAGAGTACAACATACCTACCAATGTGGGGTTCTCTCCTTAGGAGGGCAAAACGTTGGACTCCATGCGACTCACATGGTGTAGTCATGTCATTTATAAGAAACTCCCACGTCCATAATGATTTAAGTCTCTTTAGTTAGTGAGTCACTCTAAGTCATGATTTAAAGATTTTGAGTTGAGATAAATGATTTACGAGATTTATGAAGCATGTATTACTACTGATGATTTATGAGAAAAATGTTTCAGATAATTCAAGCGAAGAGAATTATTATGGTCAGCATGCATGATTTTCTTATACATTTATGATATTATTCAAATGTTGCATTCACCCCCACATACTCAGTACATTCCCAAGTACTAACTCCTATACTCTTTTGTATTCTATATTTCATCGTGATATAGGTTTAGGTGCTCAGTCTCAGCAGCGATAGTGATCTTCGAGTAACTTCTTCTACATATCTGTAGTTGGTGAGTCCTTATGGTTCGAGGACCTATATCTGTCATTTTGTCTTGTTAATAGATGGTTGTTTACTTTTAGTTCAATACGAGTCAGTTGGGGATCTGTCCCAATGGCTCCTTAGTCCTATGTAGTAGAGACTTTGTCAGACTAGTGTACCAGCGTGTATAGAGATTTCAGTATTTTGTTTGTACAGGGAAGTATTATTTCATGTTTCAGTATGTTCATGACATGGTTATTCCTCTTTATCTTAGCATGATTTGCGCTATAATGAGTTCTGAAAATGATGGCAAGTTTAGAGGGTTAGCTTGAGGCCACGGGTGGCCTTGAGCACTATGTGAATCTCGGGATAGGTTCTTGGGGCGTTACAATTAGTCAGCCCAAAAGACATCACAAGAAAATCATAGTGCCCATACCTGGTTGAAAATGCATTCTTAGGAATATCGTCAGGACGAATCTTAAGATGATGATACAGGACCTCAAATCAATCTTAGAAAATATGGATGCACCCTGAAACTGGTCAAATAAAACATTGATATGGGGCAAAGGATACTTATTACGGATCATAACTTTCTTCAATTACTTATAGTCTATACATATACGAATACTACGATCCTTATTCTTCAAAAACAAGACAAGAGCACCCCATAGAGAGGCACTTGGATGGATAAATACCTTACCCAACAAATCCTGCTACTAAGCCTTTAACTGCTTTAACTCGGTCAGATCCATCCTATAGGAAGTAATAGAACTAGAACGAGTACCTAGCTCTAGATCAATACATAAATCAATGTCACAGTCTGGTGGCATACTCCAAAAATTCACAAGAAAGACCTCTTGTAACTCACACACCACAGGAACTGACTCAATAGATGGGACCTCTATGAAAGTGTCCCGAATATATGCTAGAAAGGCCAAATAACCCCTTTCAATTAACCTCTTTGATCTTATAAAGGAAATAAATTTCATTGGAGCAGGACTATAATCACCCTTCCACTCAAGTCTATTCATTACTAGCATAACCACAGTCATTTTCATAGCATGACAGTCCAATATAGCATGATACAGAGACAACCAACTCATACCTAAAATTATGTCAAAATCTACCATGTCTAGAATCACTAAATCTTCCCAAGTTTGATACCCCATAAGCATAACAGAACAAGAACGATAAACCTTATCAATAATAACAAAATCACCAATATAAGTAGACATGTGAATCAAAGAAAATTCAAGTAAATCACTCACCATATCCAATCCTATATCAAAACTAATAGACACATATGAAAAGGTAGAAGCAGTATCAAATAATACATTGGCTATTCGGTCATAGACAAGAATAATAGATGTAATAACAATCTCTGATGCCTATGCCTTGGGCCTACCTTAAAAGGCATAGATATGAGCCCTACCAACAGTCTAAGCGTTACCCCTGGCAAGCTGAGAACCACTTTGATAGGGTTGATTACCACCCCTACCAGCCTGATGACCAGTACGACCACTATGTGCACAATCCTCACTATTACCACCACCTCCCCTACCTGTTGGAACTAGAGCTCTAGGAACCTGTTGATGGCTAGAATGGCCATACTACCTTATATTAGGACAAAACCTCCTGATGTTACCAACTCCACCGCTCACATAACATATAAAATCCAAGGTAGGCCACTAAGCTGACAAAGATAAAGTGAGGTAACCACAAAGTCTAAAAATGGATGGATAGCTCCCGAAGGACCCCCAGCGTTGCTGACTGAATGGGGCGAGTAGGGTATCCTTGTGAACTCTAACACCTAGAATAAGAACAACTAAAACTACCTCCTCTATAGGCCTTCTTTTTTGCTTCCTTGGCATAACCCTCTTGCCTTGCACTCTCTACCTTCTTGACAAAATCAACCATCTCCTGAAAATACCTACCTAAAGATGTAATCTAAAAAGAAAAAATTTGGAGACCTGTATTCAAACCCTTCAAAAAGAGACGGATCCTCTACTCCTTAATTTTACGCAAATAAGGTATATACTGAGACAATGAATGAAATTTAGCCTCATAGGCCGCAACTAACATATTTCCCTACTTAAGATTAGTGAACTAATCCATTTTTCTGTCTCTTAAAATATGAGGCATGTACTTTTCTAGAAAAATAGAGTAAAACTGAGTCCAAGTAAATGGAGGCAAACCTATATCCCTACACTCTACATAAGCTCTCCACAATATCTTGTCATCCCCTTAAAACTAATAAGTAACCAATTCTACACCATACGTCTCAACCACACCTATCTTATGAAGTCTCTCATGAGAGTCAGTAATAAACTCATAGGCATCCTTAGACTCGGTTCTATGAAAAATAGGAGGCTTCATCTTGATAATTTTACTAAAAAAATCATGCTCATCTCTAGTCATCACTGGACCCACTATCTGTCTTCGAAGAACATCTGAGCTGATACCTTTTCTATCCGAGGAACTACAGCTACAACATATTGCACCCTTAGACGCTGGACTAATGGTTCTGCAATCATAGTCCTGATTCTTACCAATCAACTCAAAAATCTTAGGACCTGCTCAATCACAGTGGAAGACATCTAAATCAAAGTTGTACCTTTCTAAAGTGGTGCAACCCCATCATGAACCGGTATCCCCGTATCCTGTACTGGGATCACTCTATCCTCTGCTATTTTAGGAATATCCACATATAGTGGAGGAGATACTCACCTCTATCTAGATGGTCTCGCGGCCTGAGCTCAACCTCGGATGGGTGCAATGCTCTTTTTTTTCCTCATCCTCCCCTTGTCTGTCCTCTACCCTAACCTGTAGCTTTAGAAGCCAATTCTGGCACCTCAACTCTTGCTTCATTTTTTTCATTTTCTTACCATCTTCGAGAATAAGAGCAAAAGAAGAAGTCAGATACTAATTAGAATCACCAGATACCAATTAAAATCAAATAACAGCATATAAAAAGAAGAATTGAACTTTCCTAGTGCTTTGTAGCCTCTTAAATAGAAGTATAGATATCTACATGCCATTCGCAAGACTCAACTAGACATTTTCTTGAACAATGAGATTGATAGAGTTGGCTTTGATACTAATTTTATCACGACCAAAAAGGCCATAGTGGCACCCACACTAATATTCCTATGGGAGAATCATCTAAACTGAACCATTACCTAATCACTTAGTATTAAAATGCTATTATCATAAAACCAACTTAATAATAATGATATGGAGCTAATCATTAGTAATACGAAAACCAAAAAAACTACTTACTGAATTTCCTAAGATCTGAAAGTCATCGTACAAGAACTTCTAAACAAAATCATGTCTAAAAGAGATATCTAAAAATAAAGAAAATAAAGAATGTTTCATTTCCTGAAAGATGGACAAAAATAAATAGGATGACCTATGGCAGCCTGGATATGGAGTGCTTACCCTTGGATCAAGATCTTCTATCAAGCTCTAAATGGGAGTCGTGTCTGAGCCTCTGGAAGACTTTTTACACTCAACAAAAGAAGAGTACAGTGTAGTATCAGTATAAACCACTATGTATTGGTAGGTATCATACTCCAACTTAATTTTACAACAAGGGCAAGACCATTGCAAATTATCTTGTATTTGGATTCTTTGGTTGAGGTAGATTATGGTTTAATTAGAGTTTAGATTTGATTTAAGTGTGTGTATGCTCCTATATTTGATGCTTTTTGATTGGTATTCAGACACACTTGAATTTAATGATATTTGAATTGTTGAGATATGTATAAATAATTATTTAAAATTTACTAGATGGAATTGTCTTATGACTTTAAGTGTACTTGTAAACTTAGTACATCGTATTGTATCATAAGAGGTAGTCTGAATTTGATAAAACATACCTATTACTTGTTTACGGAGAATTAAGTACCACATCGGTAAGAATATGATATTGATATTACTTGTTTATGGAGGATCGGATACCATGCTGGTATGAATATGATATTGATATTACTTGTTTATGGAGAATCGAGTACCATGATAGTTCTAATGTGATATTGATATTACTTATTTATGTTGTTTCGGGTACCACATTGGTATGAATATGATATTAATATTACTTGTTTATGGAGGATCAGGTATCATGCTAGTATGATACATGAACATAACTTATTCCCTACAGTTTATGACTAGTTGGGAAAAAATAAGTCCTTTAGCATGTCTATACATAGTTGTGTTGAATTTGAGAGGTTGTATGATTTATCAGGCAGATAATGAGCTAATGATGTTCTAATTACTAGGTTTAGAAGGATGTGGCTGTTACTTATGGTGTTGTTGTTGAGTCTCTGGATATTTACAGTATGGTTGACACTCTTAATAATTATGTGGCCTATTAGTAAGAACTGTTTGACATGTTTCATAGTGGTTTGTATTGATACTATCCTGTTCTCTTCTTTTGTTAAGTATGGAAAGTGTTCTATAGGCTCAGATACGACCTCACCTCTAGAGTTTGATAGCAGATCTTGATCCAAGGGTGAGCACCCCTATAACGCTCCAAAACCTAGTCCCAAGATGTCACACAATGCTCAAAACTATGAGTAGCCTTAAGCTAACCCTCTCTGTCTTTAACTAAGTTTGAATCTCATAACAAGGGAATTAGATATAATATCAAAACTAGAATGCATAAAATCTATCTAAACAATCAATACTAAATAATCTAAAAATGTATCTAGCAGTCTAACAAGCCTCTACTACTAATAACTAGAGAGTCACTAGGAGAAACACCTAGCTGACTCAAACTGTCTAAAAATACTGAATCATCTATACTAAAAAGTTGAAAGAAACTGAATGACTAAGTCCCCAAACTATGAGGACTCATTAACTGTCGGGATATAGGGAGAGATGCTTGAAATCACTCACACTGCTGTAATCGAGCACCTAAACCTACATTATGAGACAATGTAGCAGATAGACGTATATGTGGATTAGTACTTTGAGGATGTACTAATTATATGGAGGTGAATGCATAATTAAAATAATATCTCAACGTCATCATAATTTTTAAAACAATGAATGCTAAATGAAGATGGCTCACATAAGCTGGAATATTTGAAAATTGTAAATCATAATCAAGAATGGAAAAACATGTTTCATAAATCCACTAAGTCCTAACATTTAGTTCTAAAAGTTGTACTAGTGTTTTGTCTATAAGTTATGATATCTAAGTGTAGAAAGGACTCACTTTTATATCTGAAATCTAAAATTCTAAAATCTCATAGCTAATATCTTTTGTATAACAATGTCTGAATAAAGTTGTGAGCCTTTACACTTAGTTTCTAAAAGCGTTTCTTTTAGGATTATTCTATTCTGAATCTGTAGTTTGTAATCGGTAGGGAAATTCTTTTAAAACTGTTCTGTAAATCTTTTTGATTAGGGAAAATTCCCTTAAAATATTTTCTATTGTTCCTTACTAGTATGGAGGTTCTCTTAACCAACACAAACCATGTGAGCTATCATGGAGTTCAACGTCTTGTTCCCTTATGGGAAAACCTCACGTTGAGAAGAGGTGTCATACTCTTGCCAAGGAGTTTAACCTAATTTTAGTGATCACATCTGTATCTGTCATCCATATAGAAATGGGAATAATCTGATAATCTAAGCCTATGGTGGCTCATAGTTCTGGGGCATGAGAACATACCCAAATCGGTGCTAAATACTACTCCTTTTAATATGTATGCTTATTCTATTGGAAATCCACTTTAAAAATCTAGTGTAAGGTTTTATTATGAAAACCAACTATATAATTGCTAAGTTAACTGAAATTTTAGACTATACAGTGGATTTTAAATCTAAGCTGAGATTAAAAGATCAAATCTTCATCAAAATGTGAAAATAATCTAGTCATAGGGTGTTTATAGCACAATCAAATATGAAATAGCAGTATTTAATTAGGGCTTAATGACCCATACTTCAAATTCAAGTCAAAACATCATAATGTTCATGCTTGATAATGTAAATATTGATATTTTCAATTCAAAATCTGGAATTTACTGAAAATGTATGAAAATATGAAAATAAATATGCAATTCAACTTCTAATTCACTTGAAATCTCATAACCTTGCAAATAACAATAATGGGTAAGAACCCTAATTTTAAATTCCTGTAAATCATGTGAATTTATAATTAAAACCTAGTTTTGGACACAAGGATCAACGAATATCCTTGTTCATAAAACCTCACATACCTTCATTGATGCAATTTCTAAGAAAGCTTGAACTTGAATCCTTATTTGAGCTTTTGAAGATGAACTTTTGAAGTTCTTGAATTGGGAACCCTTAATCTTGAGATATCTTTGGAGAATAATGGAGCAAATTGGATTTCTTGGAGAGTAACTTTTGAGCTTTAGGGTTTTCTTTTAGAGAGAATTGATGAAAAAATGGGTATAAAGTGCTTAGAATAGGTTTAATTCCTTGTTTTTGATGAATTGGAGGCTTGGGATTTCGACTAAGTTACCCTTTTTAAAATTTTAATCGGAACTGAAAAAATAGAATTTTTCCCGATTTGGCATGCCACCACGAGCACCACTATCATGGTGGCTCGTGAAATTGCATTGGGCTACTGGAAAAGGGACGAGTTGCATTTAGGCTATCACCGCGATGCGTAGAAATTGCATTGCTTCATTGGAAAAAGGACGAGTGGAAACTTGACTTCTACCACGATACAACGTAATCGCGGTGCTCTACTTGAATTTGACAATTGCAAAATCGTCCTTCACCGTGATGCGGTGCTTGTCAAAATGCCATACTATTATACTAAAAATGCTGTAACTTCTCAACTGAGTATCGAATTTAGAAAAAATTGGTATCGTTGGTGTAATGCCCCAAGTCTGTACCCCAGACGCTACACAGTGCTTATGACCCCGAAGGACTACAAGATAACCCATGATTGATATCTGTTGTGAGCACTGAATAATATATAGTAATAAAAGTGGAAAATAGGTTGAAATTCCATAATGTTCAAAACATCTGAAATGGTGATAATGTATAATACTGAAATGACATCTAAAAATACTAAATATTTTCTGAACATCTAGTCTGAAAAGCTTCTAACTGAACTGTCTGAAAGTAGAGTTGATGGGACAAACCCTCAACTAACTCCATCTACTATAATACTGAGTCTACTGAGATAATAAAATAAAAGAACATCCTCGAATGATGAGGACTCACTGCTAAATCTACTGTTGGCTAAATCTGAATATGTTTGTGTACAGTTGAGAACCTGAGCGTCCGAACCTATCATATGAGACATCATAGCATAAAGTAAGAGTATGTGTCAGTACGTGGAATATACTGGTATGCTAGATGAGGTAAGGCTAAATTCAAGGGTTCATATGCATGAACAATAACTAACTGAATAATATAGAGTAATTGAACATAAGAGTACATGGATAATCTGATCAACTGTAAATACTGAGCATGCAATACTATACATATATATGTATATATACTGTAACTGAGTTTTTCTGAAGCGAAGTACTAAATTCTGATACTGAGTAACGGATAATCTAAAGTTATTGATACTGATTGACTATATCTGATAGTCCTGATTTTGTAGAACTGAACTGATTTCTATTCTAAGACTGAAACTAAAACTGTGGGAGGTAATCATACCGATATACGCCAAATAAGATAAGATAACTGAGTTAGGGTATGTAACCCCAATTGGAAGGGTGTCAATACCGTGTCATGGGTAAAAACAAGCTGAGAGTTACCCTTATTTGGAAAGTACTCTAATGAGAATGGTGGAACCCTCATCTGGTAGGTTAAAACACCTCATCAATCCTCAACTGGCAGGTTTGATGTCTCAAATTACGCTGGCTACATAGTTCTGGAATGCAAGGATTGCTTCTAAGGGTCACACGGTCTACTGGCGGGTGAGACCTCATCCTTAGGTTAACTCAGTGCTGAATTTTACTCCCACCTGAAAGACACTGAACTGATTATATTGAACTGAATTGGACTGATACTGAGATTATAGAGTTTTCCTGAGTTCTATAACTGACTAAGCTCTATGGAGTTTTGTAACTAACCGAGAGTAGAACTAATTGTGACATGACTAAGACTATTCTATAACTGACACTGGCTCTAGGTAAATAACTAAATTGTCAGGTATTAAATACCTTAGGACTCAATAGCATGAAAAGTAAAGCATAGCATAATCTAGAATACATAATAATGGCTACTTGATCTCAATCCACTCATTAAGACATTTTAGCAAACACTTGTAATGCATTTACTCATACATGAATAGAGAATACATGTTGTCATGTTATAATGGCACTATTTTATTCACATGGGCAGTTTAATGAACACTTGGGGAGCACGGAATATCTCACATGACAATGGTCAACACATGAACATCATAAATAAATATTTCAATTTCAAGGGTTTAGCATGTAATTCATATAATCCATCACATAACTATCTTAATTTCATAGAAACTTATTATTAAATATGAATCGGATCCCAATTTCTATCATGAACATAAATACATTCAATTCCAAGCATAGAAATCAAGAATCATAAATCTTGAAGGTTTAAAAATGGATTCTTGGACTCTATGTGTGAAAGGAACCCATAGATGAACACCTAATATACCTTGGAATATTTTTTCTTGAAGGTTTTTGGAGAAATTCTTGAGATTGACCTTGATTTCTTAGAGCTAGGGTTTATTTTCTTGAGAGAGAATGCTTTTAATTTGGGGGAAAATTGATTAAGAATGACCTTTGAAACGTTTTTAAGGATTAAATCCCATACCTGGGTGTCTTAAAATCATGAGAAAATACCAATTTAACCCTGGATAAAACTTTAATTTTTTGTCAAATTTTACCAAACTGGGCCCTTGGCGCGATGCACCATAATAACGTCGGGACACTAGAAACTGACAATTAGGAACTGGGTTAGTGGTGCGATACGGTGCTATCGCAGATGATGAGTAAGAACTCATATATGGATATATTTTTTAGCTTTTTGAACTCAACCGAGAAGGTGCACACATTAAGTGTGATGGAGACTCCAAAACCATCCATAATGGGCACTACATAGGTGCCTAATTTCACTTGGTCATTAAAGGGAAATTTTGTCTTTTCATCTTGTATTTGAGATGTAATATAAATAGAACATTTTTGGTCTTTTACTCCTTAGTTGAATATTTTTTAGACTTGTAACATTGCAATACTTTAGTCTTCTCTTAGAAGATCCTAACCGAAACTAGGGCTAGGCAAATGAAAATTCACTTGTGTTTTCACATTGGCTTGAAACATCGATGTTTAGAAGAGGTAAAGGCCCTTTTGGGTCAATGTAGAGCTAAGTTTGTATCGCGGATAGTGTTAAGGGTTCAAGAGTGTAACAATTCATGTGTTCTTAAGATTGTCCCTTCATTTGGTCTAACTATTTATCTTGTATCTTATTGAATCTGTTGGTTCCTCGTTGTTGTTAATATAACCATAACTTTCTTGTTTTTTATGTGTTGACATAGTGAAGCCATGTGAGGCCTCTTCGATTCACTATAGTCTTTGTAATCTTGTATTCTCTATCAACTTTGTTGAATATTGTTGTTGTTGTCTTGAAAACATAGAGAAGCCGAGTGGGGCCTTTGATTCTCTATTTTTATTAATCTTGTAGATCTCTTGAATTTGTGTTGTGTGTTCTATTCTTTTATTATTTGGTATCAAAGCTCAAGGATTGGTTTTGTTCTTAAAAAACCAATCTTGGGAAGATCTTACAAAAGTTAGAGACACTGTGTTGTGTTATACCTTGGCTGAAATTTGAAGTATTGTTGTGTTGACTTGGCCAAGAGTTTTATGACTAGATCTAGTAGTTTTTTACTTGTTTAGTTTGTTTCTAGTGTTGTATCCTTTCTCACCAACACTAAAAGTGTCTAGATCTAAAGTTGAGCTTATAATATTGACCATTGTTGTGGTGTTCTTGAAGAAGTTGTTATTGTGTTCTTGAAGGTTGTTGTGGTATTCATTTTGTTCTTCATCTATTCTTACAACTTAAGACAACAAAAGTTGAAAGGTAGATCCAAAAATTTGTAAGGCAAAAGTTGTAAAGTTGTTTGTGAGAAGTCTTGAAGCATCACTTCCTAGACTTGACATCAACTTTTCCAACTACTATCCTTAAATCAAGGAGCCTTGTTTGGTGGAACTAGTACAAGTCAACATCATCTTTTGAGAATAAAATTACAAAAGACTCAGGACTTATACTTCCCTCCAAACCAATTGTCTTTCATTCAAAATCGTGTGAAGATTGAGAATTTCAAATTTGTGACTAAGTTGTGTGGACCTGAGACAAATTATATGCTACCATATCACCACTTGCTACTGTTCACGTCAATAATTAAGCTCAAATATGGATTTTATAGTTTCTAAACATTGATTCTTGGTTTCATTAATTGATCCTAGAACTAATTAACAAACTAGTAAATTCCTACTAGATTGTCAATTAGTCCTTTGAATCCATTGTTCGTGTCTACGTTTCTTTTGTTCTTTTGTCATTTTTGTAATCATAGTGCTTCTTGGTTCAAGTTCTAACATTACTTACTTGAGTCATCCAACAAAGAATCCATTCTTACTAAGGAGTAGACTTACTCTTCAACTCACCACAATTACAAGCCGACTTGCAAACATTTGTGACATCAAGTGTGAGGCCACAATGTGAGTGAGAGAATAATGAGGTTATTTGAACTAACATGTATTTTGTTTTATAGCTTTTTTGTTGTATTGTTGTGTGTGACATAGTGGACTGATTTGGTGTCTTGTTGGACCGTAACTTGAAGGATTAATTCCAATACCATCACAATGGAACCTGAGGCTTCAAATGCTCAAACAATGGATAGTAATGCCATCAATCTCATTTTGGCTCACCTTGAAACTATGTCCCAAGATGTGGCTAGGTTAAATTTGGGTCTTAAGAAACTAGATACGGATGTGGCATCAATGAGTAGGAGATTAGAGTGTGTGGAAAGTCAAAGGAGTGGACCATCCAGCCCTCAACACATTTCCCCGACCAGTACTCCTGAGGCCTTGCACCAAATGTTACATCCACCGAGACAACCCTCCAATGTCACAAACCGAACTCCACTATACTCCCTCACCCGATACCATGATAGGCCAATCCAACCACCACTTTACCAATTTCAACAAGAAGGACTTGGAACCCAAATGCCACCCCACAACCCGAGCCCTCCAAATCAAACTCCACTTGACCAAAGACCTTATTATCCATAAAATCCAAACCCGCCACTAAAAGCTCCACTTAACCCAAATAGACCTATCCAACATGAGGGGTATTAACCATTTGATGATGGTTACATGAGAGGGGAAGAGGTATGGGGTAGGCATGTTGATCTAAGAGAGGTTTATGGCCGAGAAGGAAGAGTTGGTCATTGGAACCAACAAGGGAACCAAAACTGTAAAGTAGGACTAAATACCATCAAAATGGGCTTCCAATCTTCAAGGGTGAGAGTGATCCCCAAGAGTTTCTTTCATGGGAAACCTTATGTAAGAGGGTCTTCTATGTCAATGATCTTATGGAGGAGAAGAAGAGTTGCAACGTGATTTCTCACTTTGAGGGTTATGCTACTATATGATGGGAGTATGTTAAGCATTTTGGCAACATTTTGGTAGAGGAAAAGCCCCCTCCTTGGTTTTGTCTAAGGTACCTCATGAGAAAAAGGTGCCTACCTAAAAGATATTATCAATTCCTCCTTGCGAAGTTGTATAACTTGAGTCAAGGAAACAAAAGTATCGTGGCTTACTATGATGAGTTCCAACAACTCATCTTGAAACTTGATCAAAGATGGGAAAAAGTTAGTCATGACATCATTAGATTCAATTTGGGGTTGAATAGAGATATTGCTTCATGTTTGACACTTCACAAGTTTGACACCCTTTATGCTATCTTCCAAGCCGCATTGGAAATTGAAAGAGAGTTGCGGGAGAACCCGGGGTCCAATTTCAAGGTGAAATCACCCACGGGTTGGCACCATGACAAGAATGATTCATCCAAAGTAGAGAAACCCAAGGACAAGGCTGCCCAAGCCGAAAACAAGGCTCACCAAAGGTACCCTCCAAGAAATAAAGGTAAACCACATTCCTTTCCTAATTCTAAGGGCTTTCAATGTTTTAAATGCCAAGGTTGGGGACACAAGGCTAGTGAGTGTCCGAATAGGAGAAATGTAATTCTAAGGAAGGGGAAATTTTATTTTCTTGGGGAGGAGGTAGGACTTGAACCGAAGGAGATTTATGATCAATCTCAAGGTGGAGAGGGGGTAGAACCCAAGAAGCCAAAGGAAGGGGAAGAGGAGGATTCTTGGTCGTGTGATGGTGAGGTTGAAGTGCCATGCTTTGTAGTGAGAAAGGCCATGATTAGTAAGGTTTTGGATAATCCTATTCAAAGGGGAAACCTTTTTAAAATCAAATGTCTTATTAAAAGGGTTTTGTGTTCTATGCTTGTTAATGGAGGTAGTTGCGCCAATTTGCTAGTAGTACATTGGTTGATGTTTTGAGGCTTCCTACTATCCATCATTCCAACCCATACAATCTTCAATGGTTAAATGAGTGTGGTGAGATAAAGGTAAACCGACGAGTGGTGATACCGTTCAAGGTAGGAAACTACTTTGACGAAGTGTTGTGTGATGTTATTTCTATGTAATCTTGCCACCTATTGTTAGGGAGACCATGGAAATATGATAGAGCTACCATGCATGATGGATGAACCAATAGTTACACTTTAGAGCTCCATGGTTGAAGGTATACGCTCCACCCTTTATCACTAATACAAGTAGCCAAAGTTAGTCAACAAGTGACAGAGTTAGAGGAATAGAGAAAGAAGGAGAGAAAAGAAAAGGACGAGAGTCGGAGCAGAGGAGAATGGAAGAGAAACAAGGAGCAAAGAGACAAGGGGTCCTCACTTTTGGAACTTACCCTTGGGAATCCTTTACTTCTCACTAATGTAGGTACTAGCATTTTGCCTAGTACCACCGATTCTTGTGTGCAGATACATGATTATGTGCTTCCTAGGAGAGATACCTAGAAACTTTCTCATTAACACATGCTTGATGAACTCAAAGAGCCTTTGTCTAAGCCTCAAAACTTTGGGACAAAAAATGAGGAGGTAATTCTATGGAGGAGTTGTTAGGTTGATAAAGCCGTGAGTTAGATATAAAACTTCTTTCAAGGTGGAGAGAATGATATGAGTATGACCTCGTAGATGGACAGACATATCCTTTGAGAGTTCCACACTACTGGAGTCCTGCTTGAAAGACTCCTTTTTTATATACGTGACCTAACTTATGAAACCATATTTTTGAGCTTGTTGAACTCAATCGAGAAGGTGCACATTTTAAGTGTGATGGAGACTTTAAAACCGTCCATAATGGGAACTACATAGGTGCCTAATGTTCACTCGGTCATTAAAGGGCATTTTTGTCTTTTCACCTTTTATTTGAGATGTAATATAAATAGAACATTTTAGGTCTTTTGCAACTTAGTTGAATATTTTTGAGACATGTATTATAGCAATATTTTAGTCTTCTCTTAGAAGTTCCCAACAGAAACTAGGGCTAGGCAAGTGAAGATTCACTTGTATTTACACATATGCTTAAAACATTGGTGTTTAGAGGAGGTAAAGTCCCTCTTGTGTCAACGTAGAGTTAGGTTTGTGTCACGGATAGTGATAAGGGTTCAAGAGTGTAACAATTCATTGGTTCTTAAGTTTGTCCCTTCATTTGGTCTAACTATTTATCTTGTATCTTGTTGATTCCGTTTGTTCCTCGTTGTTGTTAATGTACCCATAACTTTCTTGTTGTTTATGTGTTGACATAGTGAAGCCGTGTGGGGCTTCTTTGATTCACTATAGTCCTTGTAATCTTGTATTCTCTATCTACTTTGTTGAATATTTTTGTTGTTGTCTTGAAAACATAGAGAAGCCGAGTGGGGCATTTGATTCTCTATTGTTGTAGATTTTGTAGATCTCTTAAATCTGTGTCATGTGTTTGATTCTTGTATCAGCGGAGGCTCACTGGAATTTGAAAAATGTAAAATTGAGCCATAGCGTGATGTGCCAATATCGCGGAGCAACACTGGAAAGTGACCATTTCCATTTTGACATACTCCGCGATGCACTACTGGCCTGAATGACATCGAATTTAGGAGAATTTTATATCATTGGAAAGATGATTGATTTTCCTATGCAATGGAAGCCTCTAAACTGAAAAATACTGAGTATTTTAAAAATTTTATACTAGCTAACTCATGGACTGAGAGTTAATTTATGCTAAGGAAATGCGGGGTATTACAATATCTCCCCCTTGGGAACATTCATCCTCTAATGAGACTGATTATGCTAAGAAACACTGATAGACTGAGCTGACACATTGAATATGCATATCTAATACACGGAATACATGACTGGAGCTACTGATAAGCTGAATTTTCATACTGAACATGCATATTTGATGCATGAGTACATGTCTGAACTGATTCATAAATGCATGACTGAATATGCAATAGTAAGGAATACCAAGTTTATAATTATATCTGAACATGAAATTAAGTAAAGCTAAGGAATACTATTACCTTAAGCTGGATCTGAGTTTGTGAAGAAGAGGTGAGGATACTTAGTCCGCATATCTGCTTCTACTTCCCAAGTAGCTCCCTCAATGGACTGATCCTGGCAAAGAACTTTGACTAAGGGAACTTCTTTGTTCCTTAGTCTATGAATCTGATGATCGAGGATCTGGACTGGAACCTCTTCAAAAAAAAGATCTTTCTAAATATTTATATCCTCTAAGGGAACTATGATTGCTGGGTCACCAATGCATTTCTTAAGAAAAGAGACACGAAATACTGGTGTACTGAAGCTAGATATAAAGGCAACTCGAGCTCATAAGCTAGCTTTCTGAAGTGATTAATAATTCTATAGGGATCGACATATTGGGGACTGAGATTTCCCTTCTTGCCAAACCTCTTTACTCCTTTCATGGGAGAGATTTTCAAGAACACAAAATCACTGATCTCAAACTCTAGATCCTTTCTCCTCACATCTGCATATGATTTTTGTCGGCTCTGGGCAGCCCTAAGCCTTTCTCTAATTAACTGAACCTTCTCTAAGGCATCAAACACTAGATCAAGCCCTACTACTGCAGCCTTACCTACCTCAAACTAACTAATTAGAGATCTGTAGTCCTACCGTATAGAGCTTCAAATGGAGAAATTTGAATACTGTAATAATAGCTATTATTATATGCGAAATTGATCAAAGACAAATGGTCATCCCAACTACACTTAAAATGGACAGCACATACTCTCAGCATATCTTCTAGAGTCTTAATGGTCCTTTCTGCTTAACCATTTATTTGAGGGTGGAAGACTTTATTGAGGTGAACTTGGGTACCAAGACCCTTTTGGGAGGTTTTTCAGAAGTTAGAGGTGAATTGGGTTTCCACTATCTGAGATAATGGATACTAGGACTCTGTGTAACCTGACCAACCCTCTGATATAGAGTTTGGCATAGACCTTGACTGAATAGAGAGTACGGACTGGCAAGAAATGAGCTGATTTGGTCATCTATCTGTGATAACCCATATAGAATCATGTTGATGATGAGTACGAGAAAAACCGGTCATAAATTCCATGTTCACTTCTTCCCATTTCCATGTGGGAATACTGAACTCCTGCATAGACCCACTAGGATTTTGGTGCTCAATCTTAACTTGCTAACATGTAGATCATCTAGCTAATAGTTATACAATATCCCTCTTCACCCTACTCCACCAATAGATCTCCCACAAATTATGGTACATCTTAGTGTCCCCTGGATGAATAGAGTAATGTACACCATGCTCTTCTACGAGAATTTGTTGCCTCAAGTCATCTACACCTGGCACACATAGCCGACCCTAGAAACATAAAACACCATCTCCCTCTTGGGAGAAAACCTCTACTTTTTTATCTATGATTGACTCTTTCAACTTAAGAAGACTGGGATCTCTGTCCTATTTTTCATTCACTTTAGAAACTAGAGAGGATTCAGAACTGTTCTGCACCCATACACTACCTTTTGATAAATAGGCTAAGAGGACACCTAGTTAGGAAAGCTTCTGAAATTCCAAAACTAACTTCTTCTTATCGTCTTCAACATGAGTAACACTACCTATAAACAGTCTACTAAGAGCATCAACCACTACATTGGCCTTGCTCGGATAATAAAGAATACTCATGGCATAATCCTTTAATAACTCTAAACACCCTCTCTGACGTAAATTCAAATCTTTCTGAGAAAAGACATACTATAGGTTCTTGTGATCTGTGGACAAATCTACATACACCCCATACAAATAGGGCCTCCAAATCTTTATGGCAAATACTACAGCTGCTAACTCGAGATCATGAGTCATATAATTCTTCTTATGGGGCTTAAGCAGTCTAGAGGTGTAGCCTATGACCTTACCTCTTTGTATGAGGAAACAACCCAAACCTACTCAAGATGCATCAGAGTACACAACAAACACATCTGAACCATCTAGTAGAGTTAAAACTGGGGTTGAGTTGAATCGAGTCTTCAACTCCTAAAAACTCTTCTCATAGGAATCTGTCCACTAAAACTTAACTTTGTTTTGAGTCAACCTGTACATGAGGGATGAAATAGATGAAAACCCTTCAACAAACTAATGGTAATAGCCAGCTAAACCCAAGAAACTCCTAATATCTGATGGAGAGATATGTTTGGGCTATTTTCTCACCGCTTCAGTCTTTTGAGGATTAACTCTAATGCCATCACCAGAAATAGTATGACCAAGGAATGCTACCGACCTTAGATAAAATTCACACTTATTAAATTTGGCGAATAACTGATGAGTTCTGAGTGTCTGAAGTATGATTCTGAGGTAATCTGCATGATCATTCTCGCTACAGGAATAGACAAGAATGTCATCGATGAATAATATAACGAACATTTCCAATTACTGCTTGAACACTCGATTTATCAAGTCAGTGAAAGCTAGTAGGGCATTAGTAAGACCAAAGGACATGTCAAGAAACTTGAAGTATCCATACCAGGTTCGGAAAGCTATTTTTAGAATGTCACATTCCCTGACTCTGAGCTGATGGTATCCTGATCTGAGGTCTATTTTAGAAAATTAACTGGCACCCTGAAGTTGGTCAAATAAGTCATCAATTTTAGGAAGAGTGTATTTATTCTTGACAGTGAATTTTTTGAACTAACAGTAGTCTGTACACATTTTGAAGGAACTGTCTTTCTTATACATAAATAAGACTGGTGTTCCCCATGAGGAAATGATGGATCTGATGAATACCTTATCTAGGAGATCCTTTAAGTCTTTGAGTTCTGCTGGTGCCATTATGTATAGCAGAATAGATATTGCTTGAGTATCTACAAGAAGGTCTATTTTGAAGTCAATTTTCCTTTTGAGAGGAACTCCAAGAAGATCTTTGGGAAATACATCTGAGAATTTATTTACTACTAGAACTAACTCAAGACTGGGAGTTTTTAAACTAGAGTCTTTGAATAGCATAAGATGATAACACACCCCTTGGATATCATTTCTTTGCTGTAAGTTATGAAATCAACTGACCTTAAGCGTTGTGGTACTACCCCTCTATTAAAGGACTGGTTTATTTGGAAACTAAAAATAAACTATTCTGTTTCTATAATCAACTAAGGCATAGCATGAATAGAGCTAGTCCATGCCAAGAATGACATCAAAATTTGTCATCTCTAATTCTATTAAGTCTGCTGAAGTGACTTTCTAAGATATCATAATCAAGCAGTTCCTGTATACCCATCGGGCTATGATAGACTGACCCATTGGGGTAGAAACTGAGAATGGTTCTACTAAGACTGCTGGTTTGACTTTAAAGTCGACTGCTATGTAGGGAGTTACAAAACAAAAGGAAGCTTCTGGATCTAATAAGGCATAAATATACAAATGAAAGATCTATAATATTCCAGTGACCACATCAGGAGAACTTTTTTTATGTTATCTGGATTGAACCGCATAGAGCCTATTTGGGCGTTGCCCATTGGTGGCATTGGAAATGGCACCCTGCTTATTTGGGCAACCGTACTAAGCTAGAGGATGATTATACTGACCTTAGGAACCTGACTAAGGACAATTTCTTACTCTGTGTCCTGGCTTGCCACATCCAGAACAAACATCACTGCTAGCTCTGTAGAAACCTTGGGGGTTCTTGCCACACGTCTTAAAAAAGGATTTGTTTAAGCACTACGCTGAAACTTAGAGCTTGGCGCCCTATCTTTGTTACTATTTCTAAACTTAGGGACTGGAGCACTGCCTGAGGACAGAGCTGGAACTGGAGACTTTGGACAAAACTGGGAACGATTATCGCCCTCTAAATTAGGCTGATTAAAATTAAAGTAACCTGTTATAGCTCTATTGTTATGAATCTCTCTCTCTCTCTCTTCTTAGCCTCCTCTATTTGTTGAGCATGGACTATGAGACTCCTTAATCAACATCATTTTTCTGCACTCTTTAACCACACTATCTGATACCCTAGATATGAACTTAATCATTCTGGACCTATTGTCTGTCACTACATGGGGAGCATATCTAGCTAACTGAGTAAGCTTAAAGGAATACTCTTTCACAATCATACTGCCTTGCTTAAGGTTGATGAACTCTAACACTTTGGTATCTCTCAGCTCTAAAGGAAAGAATCTATTTAGGAAGGCAGTAGCAAACTCTTCCCACTTCATGGGATCTGCATCTATGCCCCTGTCTACCTTCCACTTCTTATACTATGTATGAGCTACATGTTGTAGCTGATAGGAAGCTAGACTAGCACTCTCACTGGAAGTCACTCCCATGATGTCTGTGACTTTCTGAACCTGATCGAGGAACTTCTGTGGATCCTTTTCTGACTTTGATCCTGAGAATAGAGGAGGATTTATTCAGGTGATGTCCCAAATCCTGGCTGCAGCAGTATTGGCCATTGGGTTGGCTAAAACAGTAGCTGATCGTTAATTCTGAGCTTCTACTGAATTGATTAGAGTAGTGAATGCAACTCTAAATTCAACATTAAAAACATGTTCATTCAGGGGATCTGCCTGAATGGGCTGAGGCACTGACTGATTTCTGGTTCTCCTTTCATAAGTCTTTTTGGGAGGCATATTTTGTAAATGAAAAGGATAGAATGGATTAGACTGAGAGTTTAACTTGAGCTCATGCTCAATCGCATGACATAACTACTGAAAGAAGGGAAACATTTCCTAAAACATCTTATAGCCTCTTGTCTATAAGTGTGGCATGCTAGACACCCATGCATAAGATTCTCTCGATGTGGCTTTTAGATTTCCTAGGAAACTGTTGAACCTTAGGCACTTATACCAAGTTTGTAATGCCCCAAGTCTGTACCCTGAATGCTACACGGTGCTTACAACCCTGAAGGACCACAAGCTAACCCATGACTGATATCTATTGTGGGCACTGAATAATATACTGTAATAAATATGGAAAATAGGTAGAAATCCCATAAGGTTCAAAATATTTGAAATACTAAAATGTCATCTAAAAATATTGAATATTGTCTGAACATCTAGTCTGAAGAGCCTCTAACAGAATTGTCTGAAAGTAGAGTTAATGGGACCATCCCCCAACTAATTCTATCTACTATAATACTGAGTCTACTAAAATAATAAAATAAAATAATATCCTCAAATGTTTAGGATTCACTATCTAAATCTGTCTATGTACAGTCTGAAACTTGAGCGTCCGAACCAATGATATGAGACATCATAGCATAAAGAAAGAGTATGTGTCAGTATGTGGAATGTACTGGTATGCAAGATGAGGTAAGGTTGAATGCAAGGGTTAATATGCATGAACAATAACTAACTGAATGATATAGAGTAACTGAATATAAGAGTACATAGATAATCTGATCTACTGTAAATACTGAGCATGCAATACTGTGCATATATATGTATATATACTGTAATTGAGCTTTTCTGAAGCTAGGTACTGAATTCTGATATTGGGTAACTAATAATCTAAAGTTACTGATAACTGAGTTACTGATACTGATTGACTGTATCTGAAAGTCCTGATTCTATAGAACTGAATTTAGTTCTATTCTGAGAATGAAACTAAAACTGTGAGAGGTAATCATCTAATCGACATGCCCCAAATAAGATAAGATAACTGACTATAATTTGAAGGGTGTCAATACCCTTCCTCGGGTAAAGACAAGCTAAGAGTTACCCTCATCCGGTAGGTACTCTAATGAGAATAGTGGAACCCTCATCTGGCAGGTTAAAACACCTCATCAATCCTCAACTGGCAGGTTTGATGACTCAACCTACACTGGCTACGTAGTTCTGGAATGCAAGGATTACTTCTAAGGGTCACACCCTCTAATGGAGGGTGATCCCCTATCCTTGGGTTCACTCGGTGCTAAATCCTACTCTCAACTAATAAATATTTAACAGATTATACTGAATCAGACTAGATTGATACTGAGATTACTAAGTTTTTCTGATATCTGTAACTGACTGAGTTCTACTAAGTTCTGTAATTGATTAAGAGTAGTATTGATCATTACATAACTAGGACTATTTTTTAACTAACACTGGCTCTAGGTAAATAGCTAAATCGCCAGGTATTAAATACCTCCAGGAATCGATAGCATGAAAAGTAAAGCATAGCATAGTCTTGAATACATAATAATGGCTACTTGATCACAATCCACTCATTGAGACATTTTAGTAAACACTTGTAATGTATTTACTCATACATGATTAGAGAATACATGTTATCATGTTATAATGGCACTATGGCATTTTAGAAAACACTTGGGGAGCATGGAATATTTCACATAATAATGGTCAACACATGAACATCATAAATAACTACTAAATTTCAATTTCAAGGGTTTTGCATGCAATTCATATAATACATCACATAACTATCTTAATTTCATGGAAACTTATAATTAAACATGAATCGGATCCCAATTTCTATCATGAACATAAATACATTCAATTCCAAGCATAGAAATCATAAATCATAATTCTTGAAGTTTTAAAAATGGATTCTTGGAATCTATAGGTTAAAGGAACCTATAGATTAACACCTAACATACCTTGGAATATTTGTTCTTGAAGGTTCTTGGAGAAATTGTTGAGATTCACCTTCATTTCTTAGAGCTTGGGTTTGATTTCTTGAGAGAGAATGCTTTTAATTTGGGGGGAACTTGATTAAGAATGACCTTTGAAACATTTTTAGGGATTAAATCCCATACCTGGGTGTATTAAAATCATGGGAAAAGACCAATTTAACCCCGAATGAAACTTTAATTTTTTGTCAAATGTTTTCGAACTGGGCCCTTGGCGCGACGTGCCATAATTGCCACAGGCCACTAGAAACTGAAAATTGGGAACTGGGTTGGTAGCATGACGCGGTGGTATTGCGGAGGCTCACTGGAATTTGATAAATGTGAAACTGAGCCTTGGCGCGATATGCCAATATCGCGGAGCAACACTGGAAAGTGACCATTTCCATTTTGACATACTCCGCGGCACGCTACTGGTCTGACGGATGGTGTTTAACGACTGAAACTTAAAATAGTCATAACATCTTACTCGATTATTGGATTTAGGCAAATTTTTTATCATTGAAAAGCTGGTTGAATTTCCTACGCAATGGCAGGATCTAAACTGAAAAATACTGAGTATTTTAAGAATTTTATATTCGATAACTCATGGACTGAGAATTAATTTAGTCTAGGGAAAAGCGGGGTAATACAGTTGGATAGCTAATTCAATTTTCTACACACTGGAGGGTCTAGAACTGGAAAATTCTATATGTATCAAAGTTCATTTTTGAAGCTAACCCTTAACGTTCTAGGAGCTAAATTGATCTAGGAAAAAGTATGGGGTATTTCATTATCTCCCCCTTGTAAACATTTGTCATCGAATATGGTTGGTTAAACTTAATATACTGAGGAATCTGAGGCTATGTGCTGACACGCACAACTGAAACACACTGGAAGACTGAATCTATAACATACTGAACGACTGACCTAATCTGTGAGTGCATGAATTTAAATCAAGATAACTATATAGCTGAATCTGATACTAGAAAATAACTTAATTAAGAAAGATTGTTACCTTCGGCTGAATCTGAGTTTGTGGAGAAAAGATAAGGATACTTGGTGCGCATGTCGGCTTCTGCTTCCCAAGTAGCGCCCTCAATGGACTGATTTCACGACAAAACTTTGACCAAGGGACCTTATTTGTTCCTTAGTCTACGGATCTGATGATCAAGGATCTCTAATGGAGCTTCTTCGTATGAGAGGCTATTCTGAATATCTACGCTTTCTAGAGGAACTATAATAGTTGAATCACCCATGCACTTCTTCAATAAGGATACATGGAATACAAGATGAACTGAGGAAAAGTGCGGGTAGCTCAAGGTCATATGCTACCTTCCCAACATGACTCAATATTTAGTATGGGCCTACGTATCAAGGACTAAGCTTCCTCTTTTTGCCAAATCTCTTTACCCCCTTCATGGGTGAAACTTTTAAATACATAAGGTTATATACTTCAAACCTTCAAACACCATATCTTGTCCAATCAAAGAGGCTTCACCCACTTTGAACCAATTGACAGGAGATCTATATCTCTTCCCATAAAGAGTCATGAATGGGGCCATTTGAATACTAGCATGGTAACTGTTATTATGGCTGAACTCAATCAACGACAAATGCTCATCCCAACTACCTTTGAAATCAAGAAAACATACCCTCAATATATCCTCTAGAGTCTGAATGGTTCTTTCTGTCTGACCATCTTTCTGCAAATGAAAAGATGAACTAGGATGAACTTGGATACCAAGACCCTTATGAAAGGCTTTCCAAAACTGAGAGGTAAGCTAAGTACCCCTATCAAAGATGATAGATGAAGGAACACCATGCAATCTAACTAACTCTCTAATAGACAACTTAGCATAATCTTCAACTATGTAGGACGTGTGAACTGGCAAGAAATGTGCTTAGTCAATTTGTTTACAATAACCCAAAACGAATCATGTTGGCGACCCAAATGGGGTAGTCTAGTTACGAAGTCCATATTCACCTCTTCCTACATCTAAGTGGGGATACCAAATTCCTACAAGGTGCCACCTAGTCTTTGGCGCTCTACCTTAACCTGTTGACAAGTTCCACACTTGGCTACAAATTCTTCTATATCTATCTTCATACACTCTACCAATAGACTTCCCGCAAGTCGCGGTACATCTTAGTGGATCTCAAATGAATGGAGTAGCTCGCACGATGTGCTTCCGCCATAATCTGCTACCTCAAATCATCAACACCTGGAACACATAATCTACTCTGGTACCTCAACACATCATCTCCCCTTTAGAAGAAAACCTCTACCTTTTGGTCTTTAACTAAACCCTTTAGTTTGACCAAACTAAGATCCTTATCCTACTTCTTTTTCACTTTTGAAACTAAAGAAAATTTGGAACTACTCTGGACCCAAACATTCCCTTCAGCTAAATCAACCAACCTCACACCCAATCTAGCTAACCGGTGAACTTCCTATACTAGTTCTTTCTTATCATCCTCTATATGAGCAACACTATCCATCAACAATTTACTAAGGGCATATGCTACTACATTGGCCTTGCCCAGATGATAAAACATACTCATGTCATAATCCTTCAATAATTCTAACCACCTTCTCTGACAAAGATTCAACTCTCTCTAAGTAAAAAAATACTGAAAACTTTTATAATCTGTAAACACGTCAACATACACCCCATAAAGAAAGTGCCTCCGCATTTTCAATGCAAACACAACAGCAGCTAACTCAAGATCATGGGTAGGGTAGTTATTTTCATGTGGTTTAAGCTATCTAGAGGAATAGGCTATGACCTTAGCTCTCTACATCAATACACAACCAAAACCAAATCTAGAGGAATCATAATACACAACGAACCCATCCATGCTATCAGGTGTGCTAATAATGAGGCTGAAGTGAGTCAAATCTTCAACTCCTAAAAATTCTCCTCACAAGAATCTGACCACTGGAACTTAAATTTCTTTTGGGTCAATCTAGACATATGAGACTCAATAAACAAGAAACCCTCAATGAAACATCTATAATAGCTAGCTAAACCCAAGAAACTTCGAATATCTGATGGAGAAATAGGTCTAGGTCAGTTTTTTACTGCTTTTGTCTTTTAGGGATCAACTCTAATACCATCACGGGATACAATATGATCGAGAAAAGCTACTTACTTTAGCCAAAATTCATAATTGCTAAATTTGGCAAACTGGTGATCTCTAAGAGTTTGCAATACAATTCTAATATGGTCTGCATGATCATCCTCACTACGAGAGTAGACAAGAATATCATCGATAAAGACTATGACAAACATGTCCAAATACTATTTAAACACTCTATTTATTAAGTCCCTAAAGTTTGCGGGGTATTTGTTAGTCAGAAGACATGACTAGGAATTCAAAATAACCATAACGGGTTCTGGAAGCTGTCTTTAGAATATCACATTCCCTTACTCTAAGATTATGATAGCCGAATCTATGCTCTATCTTTAAGAAGTAACTTGCACCTTAGAGTTGATCAAATAAATCATCGATTCTAGAAAGAGGATATTTGTTTTTGACTATGACTTTATTCAACCAACAATAGTCAATGCACATTTGCAAAGAACTATCTTTCTTTTGCAAGAATAGGATGGGAGCGCCCCATGGAGAAACACTTGGCCTTATGAAAACTTTGTCTAAGAGATCTTTGAGTTGCTCTTTCAACTCTTTAAGCTTGGCTTGAAATATATGATATGGAGGAATGGAGATAGGCTGAGTATCTAGGAGAAGATCTACCGAATTCTATTTCCCTATGGGGAGGTACCCCTAGCAAATCTTTGGGAAAGACATTAGGAATCTCATTGACTACACTAATAGACTGAACTATTAGAGCCTTAGACTTAGAGTCTTTGACTCAAACAAGATGATAGATAAACTTTTTGGAGATCAACTTTCTGGCTTTAAGGTAGGATATGAAATGACTCTTGGGAGACACTGAATTACCTTCCCACTCAAAGATTTTCATATTTAGAAAATGAAACTTCACCACTTAGGTGTGACAATCTATAGATGTATAACAAGAATGGAATAGATACATACCTAGAATAAGGTCAAAGTCAATAATATCTAATTCTATTAAGTCTGCTAACATGATCTTATGAAGGACAGTGATAGGACACTTTCTATAGATCTGTTTAGCAACAACTGACTCACCCACTAGGGTAGAAACCAAGAAGGGATCAGGAATCTTTTTAAGACCTATTTCAAAATTCACTAAAACTAATGGGTTCACATAATAGAAACTCAACCTGTGTTCTAACAACACATAAATATCAAGATGAAAGACACAAAGCATACTAGTAACAACATCTGGGAGCTCTCCTGCTCCTGATGGGATGGTAAAGCATAGAATAGATTCTGGCGTTCACCACTATTGATACTAGATGGTGCGTCTTTAGGAGGGACTAAGCGACGTAGAGGAGGTGGTGCACTAGTAACCTGAGTCTAGGGATAAACATCCCTGTTTCCCTGTTTAGCATGCGGACACTCTTTAAATTCTATGTCTGAACTTACCAAAACTATAACAACCCTTCTGTCCTAATATGAACTCACCAGGATGATTCTTACCATACTTAGCATATAGAGGATAACTGGTTTTCCACTCACACTATTCTGAGATCTATACATAAAAGTCTTACCCCACTGCTCCTGCCTAGATCTGGGAGTGGGAGCACTAGCTGAAAATGGTGCTGGCATAGATGACCAATTTTGAAAATATGAATAATCTCCCCCTCTAGACCTAGTCTGGCCATACTTAAACTGCCCGATTCTAGCCTTCTCATTACTTCTATCTCTTACCTTTAACTTCTCTACCTCAATCTTCTAAACATAAATGATCAACCTAGCAAGGTCCATGTCTCCAATAAGCATGGCATTCCTACACTCCTTGACTACTAAACCAGATACTCCAGTAAAAAACTTACTCATACTTGCCCTAGGATCAACCATCGTATTAGGGGCATACTTAGAAAACTAATTGAACTTAAGGAAGTACTCATTCACTATCATCAATCTCTGCCTTAAGTTCACAAACTCCTCTATCTTAGCTTCTCTCATTTCATACGGGAAGAACCTATCTAGAAGAGCATTATAAAATACTTTCCAACTCATAGGAGCTACATTCTTACCTCTACCATTATTCCATATAACCACCCGATCATATGCTACATCTTTTAATCTATAGGATGCTAACTCTACACTCTCCTCTTTAGAAACATGCATAATCTGGGTGATTTTTTCACCTCATTGATGTGTCAGCAAAAACTAACACATTTAATGCTTTTTAGCTCAAAATAATTTTGGATTCTAAAGAAACTCTTGTTGTTTTGATGTGTTTGCTCATGATTTGCAGAAAAAGGCTGAAGAAATGAGAATAAACAATAATGGAGTAAAAGAGTTAAAAATCTGAACAAAATAGAAGAAAATATGGCTGACGACCTTTGTGATAAGTTGTTAGCCTCGTGATAGCCTATCAGCATTGGCGTCAGCCTTAACCAGGGAGTTGCAGTTTGAGGAGCAGTTTTGATGATGTCGGTGATGTGGCATCAAAGTTGTGATAAGGCGTCAAGAATGGCGTCAGCCTTAAGCAGAAAGTTAGAAGGGGAAGAAGATATCTGACGACGTTAGTGATACGCCGTCAGATCCCTAATACATCATCAGCCACATCATCAGCCTAAGATAGAACCTGAAGGCAACTGAAGCCTCTCTAACGCCATCTGTGATAGGGCATCAACTTTTAGACGCTGCGTCAGCCTGGGCATCACTTATTCCCAATAATTTTATTAATTTTGTTATTTTATTTCCTTAATTAGTATTTAGTATAAATTGCATCTTTTAGGGTTTTTGATAAAATTAATAATTCATCTATCATACATCAACTCTAAGAGGAGAGACACGTATTTTTTCTCTCTTTCATAAAATATTCTTGTGTTTTCGTATCAACTATTTTTGGGGTTTCTACCTTGTGATTAAATCGGAGGAACTACTTGTTGTTTTCTACCCATTCATAAGTTTATCATTATAATCATAAATTCAACTTTTTATTTCGTTCATCAAGTCAAGAGCGGCTAATTTCATTAACCGGAGTTATGGGATCCATGGATTAGGGTTTGATATGATACTAGGTGTTTAACGGATTCAAAGAGTAGTAAAACATCTTGAGATTCTATTGTTTTAACTAAAATCTATTGGTTGCAAACATTAGGTTATGCCTTAGGTTTTATTTTCTTCTAACGGAGAAATAGACTAGAGGACGTGAATTATCAACAGGGACTCGGAAGCTACCAACCTTTTGCTTAATGATTAATGTCGTAACTGGATTAATCTACCTGAGATAACATCCTATTGGAAATAGATAATTTATCTAAGTTAAAGAGAATTAGATAATAAATTGTTTGGTGAGGTCAAGAGACAAGTCAGATAGTATAATCGTCACGGATATTATGTTGTTCTACTCATTCCAAGAATCTCTAGCATTACCTAGTATCTATCAATTTTCGAAATCGTTGGTGAATATAGCTCCGGTTTCCCATTTATCTTGATTACAAACACTGAAGTATTGAAAGTGATATTTAACACACCGTGAACTTAAACCCCCATCTTTCGGAAATACTAAACTACCAGTAAAATCTTTCGTAAACAAATCGAAGTTCACACCCTATTCTCTGTGGGATTCGACCCCAACCTAGTTGGTTTTTATATTGACAACGATCGCTTACACCCATTCAAGAGTGTAATTTAAGTGTTATTAAAAATGGCATCATTGTCAGAGAATAATTTAGTGTATTGAGTTAATTTGAAATTTTAGCTTACTTGCTTGAATTCAAACTTGTAAATATTTGTTGTGATTTTCTTCGTTTCATGTGTTAGATAGATTTTCTTTATTTTTGTTTATTTCTTACTATGGCATTATAGAATGAATGTAAGTTTGATGGTTGAAAATCTTATCTGAATGATCCATGTCTATATTTTAATGCACCCCACTTTTGGTAAGATTGTAGATATGCTCCCCGGAGAGAGATGCGTGCACCATCTCCATCCTATTGGGAGTATAATTGTTCTTTATATGGTGGTCAAGATGGACATTGAAGTGATTTCTCAAATGCCCCCTCCCCCTATTGTGCTAACCCAAGTTCTAGTTTTTCTTATGAGTATGACAGGTCTTATGGTCAAGAAAAGGAAGAACAAAGCACTGGAAAGAATGACATTGAAGCTATGCTTCAACTAATGTTGGATCGTACAGACACAATGAATGATACCATATGTGACATACGTCAAGACATTAGGGAATTTAACGAGGGAAGAGACAGGATAGAAGAGATGGATATCGAGGTCAATCATCCAAAACACTATTCTATATTATGGTTAGATGATATCTTGTCTGTGGAATCATTTAACATAATGGATGAGTGTGAAGATGAGGAGCAAGAACCCTATATCGATATTGTGCTTGATGTTGAGTAGACCTTAGATATTTACCAACCAACCGAACCAACAAAGAGGGATGATGCCAAGATTGAGGAAATGGTGCTAGAGGCAAAAGAAGAAAACAAGCCAATCTCTTATGAAGACTCTAGCCCAATTAAAAGTGAAAATGTTGAGAAGATAAGTAAAAATGAGTGTGTAGAGGATAGAGTAAATTTTGACGTAGGATTTGTTAGGCCACACTCGAAGAATTTTTCCACATTATGTTTAGATGATATCTATTTGTGGAATCATCTAAACTAGTGGAAGACTGTGAAGATGAGGAACAAGAATCCTATATTCTTTATTTTACACTTGATAAACAACATAAAAACACACCTCACATTAAGGTCGATTTGTTTACCATGCATTATTCATTACTCAGCTTCTTAATCTTTGTACCACCTCCTTATGAGCGAGGCAAGAAGATGGACTCTAAGTTGGGGGTGAAATTCATATCCTCAAGGTAGAGGAAAAAACTGAGTTGGGTCATGCCGCGACGTTAAACTAGGCACTTCTTAGGAGGCAACCCAAGGTAATTTGTTATTTGTATTTGTATTATGTGATTGACATCAGATCTTCACACCCATGGTGCCACAAGTATATTTCTAACTCTCTTGTTGTGATTTGACGTGTTGGGAACAATGCATGATATTAAGTTGAGGGTGGGGATACTTGTGGGTGTTGATGTCCTCCTGGGGTTTTTGTTGTCGTGCCTCTTTTTCCCGGAGTCTTGTTCCTAGTAGAGCCGGCATGTTTAGGCGTATTATGTTTGTTTTGTGATGTGTTATGGTTAACTAGAGAAAAATAAGTATCTAGAGTAGATGACATATTTTTGTTGATTTTTAAGACTGATAAACACCTCTCCATTGGTCTATTTTATAAATACGTGATTTGCATTTCCATGTGGTAGTTGTGTGAATTGCATTTATGTGTAACCACTGTGCATCTTGTTATGGAATTAAGTTTTAGTTTCTTGATAATCACTGCTAATAATTACATGAACTGGATGAGTAGTAGCTGGTAATACACTTGTGTGCCATGTGTGTGTGAGATCTTACTCAGTTCCCTTTGAACTGCCGAATCTAGAACTTGCCCAGTTCGTCTTACCTTAGTTGAAAGTGATACTTAACTGTAACGCCTCGATTTTCTAAATCGAAATGCTACATGGTGCTCATGACCCCAAAGGACTACAAGCTAACCCATGACCGATATCTATACTTGTAAACTACATAATATCTCATAAAATATTAAGAAACATGAATTGTAACGCCATAAGGTTCAATACTAATACATATTTGAAAAATATGGTATAACAATGCCAAAAAGGAACATAAATAATAAAGTCTGAATATCTAATCTGACATCTAGTCTGAAAGCTTCTAACTGAACTGAATAAGGAGTTGATGGGACATGTCCCCAACTAACTCCAACTACTGAAATAAAGTGAAAATTGAAATAGAAATGAAATCATCATGTCCTCGAAGAATGAGGACTCACGTCTAACTCTAAATGCTGATCTTGGAATCTACTGCTGATTTGGAGCTCATGCCTCTGAACGTATGGTGTAACATAAAAGAAAGCACTATAGCGCAAATGCATCAGTACGTCTGAATGTACTGAGTATACGAGTGAGGTAGGCTAAATGCAAAGGGTTAAATGCATAGATAATACTGACCGATATTAACGTGAGAGTACATACATGCATACGTAACTGTGACTGAACTCGTGGAGATACGGACTACTGAGTCTGAATACTGATAACATGAGTGTACTGATAATAAGATTCTGAAAGACTGAGTTTACTGATATTGATAGGTAAATCACTAATAAGTGATGGATCTGATACTATATTACGGATATACTAAGAGACTAATATTGTATTACTGATAAATGAATGATTGTTTCTGATAGTTCGAATTTTGAAGAACTAGTCTGATTGACTGTATCTGACAGTCCTGAAGCTGAGTAATGATAGAATGAGTTCTAAAAACTTTTATGATTGATAGCATAAGTGATTGTATCTGACAATCCATAAATCTAAAGAAAACTATATGAGTTCAATTCTATTTCTGAGTTGACTGTATCTAACAGTCCTGATATACTAAAATCTGAAGAATTATCTAAGTTCTTTACTGAGACTGGGTAGCTATAGCTGATAGTCCTAAAATCTGTAACTGAAATTGTGGGAAGTAGTTATCTAACCGACATGCCCCAAATACTCTATAATAACTAAGCTGGGGTCCAATCTCTGCCCCGACTGGAGGGGTGTCAATACTGCGCCACTGGTAAGAACAGCTGTGAGAACCCTATACTAGCAGATACTCAATGAGAATGGTGGGAACCCTAAAC
Organism: Capsicum annuum; assembly: GCF_002878395.1. Lineage (NCBI taxonomy): Eukaryota > Viridiplantae > Streptophyta > Magnoliopsida > Solanales > Solanaceae > Capsicum > Capsicum annuum. The sequence continues at coordinate 66,266 of NW_025892535.1, forward strand.
TGATGGGTTAAGCAACCTTATCAACCCTAATCTGATGGGTTAAGATGTCTCAACCTACACTGGCTACGTAGTTCTGGAACACAAGGATGACTATTAAGAATCACACCCTAAACTGGTGGGTGAGTTCCCATCCTTGGGTTCGCTCGGTGCTAACTTCTACTACCATCTGAAGGAAACTGAACTAAATAACTAAGCTGAACTAAATAACTAAACTGAACTAATTAGCTGAACTTATACTGATTAACTGGACTGATACTAGTGGTATTATTTAGCAGAGCTAAACTAAGTTTACTGGATTCCAATGACTGGTGGAATGTACTGAGTTTTGAGGACTGGTTGAGATTACTGAAGTTACTGAGATTGACTGTGAATACTGAGGTTGCTGAGGTTACTGAGCACTGAGAATACTGAGATTACTAGACTACTCAGATTACTGAGATTTCTAGACTACTGAGATTACTGAGATTTTTGAGTTTTCCTGAGTCACATGACTGACTGAATTCTATAGATCATGGCTTGACTGAGAGTATTATGAAAACATGACATGGATCTAGACACACAGCTATATTTTTTGGGTACAAGTACCCCCAGGACTCGATGGAAGGAAACTGACACAACTTGAATTTCTTGAGTACACGACCATCAATAACAATTCATAATACATGAGTGGCGGATTTCATGAAGTACATGGTCATCATAATATCTATCATGAATAGGAATGCTTATAATCAATTCATAAATCTCATATTCTAATATCATGGGCATTCCGACAACATATACTATTCATAGCAAGGGCATGGAAACCATTCAAGCATAAGGGAACGGCAACATGTAACATTTAGTTCATATTGTTATGATTTGGGGATATTAAACTTCATTTATTTATTCAACATCTCAAACATGGTAGGAAAAGCATGAATATAATTCGCATACATAATTCATATTTTCATCATCATACATGCTTCATGCCACTACCATAAGAATACATAATTAGCATGGAAATTCATATTGAAGTGTATAGCTAACATGGACTTGTCATGTGAATATCATGGAATCATGTAAATAGGAATTTCTAGCATCCTAGGCATTTTATCAAACACTTTGCATGCATTCTTTAAGGCATAGGTGGATTTTATACTTGCATTATATTAAACCATCCAAAGTTCATGATTTTCAACCAAAAACCATATATATTTCATGAAAACATCCTTAGATATCATCTTGAAACTTAAACACCATCATCAACATGTACATATTCATATCACCAAAAAAAGTTTACAAAACAACATTTAAAAGCTTGATTCTTGAGCTCTATGAACGAATTGAATCCATAGATGAACACTACGCATACCTTGGAAGGGAGGTTCTTGATGATTGATGGAGGAATTTCCTTGAAATTGGATCTTCAAGCTTAATTATGCAACCCTAGTTGTTTTTCTCCTATGGTGCTCTTGGATGATGAGCTTTGAGATGTTAATAGGGTTGTAATGTGTTTAGAAGCTATATATTTTGTAGGTTTAAGTCTAGGGACGTGTAAGTAGTGTTAAAAGACTTAATTGCCCTCAAAATAACTCAAAACGGAGTATTTTTGGCATTGGAACTGACTTAGGCGGTGCCTAACCAATCGCCTAAGTTTGGTTGGGCGGCGCCTAACCAATCGCCTATCATTACTATCTCTCACAAAAATGGGCATAACTTTTTGCTCAGGTATTGGATTAAGGCGAAATTAGTATCGTTGGAAAGCTAATTCAATTATCTACAATTTTGTGAGTATAAATATGCAGAAATACCACATTAAAATCGAGTTATACTTATTCAAAGATGACCCTTGTAAAATCAAACACTAAAATTTGATGGATTCAAAAACTCTTAGCTTGTATTACCTTAAGTGACTCATATGAACATGCTTAATGTGTCATAAGCTATCTTATATCTAGGATACTCATTGTAAGTCATGCACTAAAATTCTAATTACAATATAGGAGGTTTCATACGTAGGAAAAATGGTTTATATCCTTGCTTAGAAACATATGATGTATTACAATATCTCCCCCTTAGGAACATTCATCCTCGAATGAAAATTAACTGAAGCGGGAGAGATGATAAGATGAAGTACATACAAGATATTCACTACTGAAACATGGGTTCATGACTGGCATGACTGAAAGCTGAGCACAACATACTGAATATGCATATCTTATGCATGGGAAGCTGATTCATGAATATAAGACTGAGGATTCTAGTAAAGTAAGTTTTCTCAAAATGAGAATGCATATCTGATGCACAACTGAAAGGTTGAATCCATGCATATCTGATGCATGATTATATGACTAACATGATACGTGAATGCATGACTGAAAGTACTGATGAGCTGATCACGCATATCTGATGCGTGAATTCATGACTAAACTTACTCATGAACATGCAATGGTAAAGGCATCAAGTTTGAACTGAAAACTAAGCATGGAACTAAATACCAAGTTTGGTACTGAAATATGAACATGAGAACGAGTAATTTTAAGGAAAATTGTTACCTTGAACTGATAATACCGATAAGTTTGAGATTAATTACTCCATATGCATGATCGGAAACATGAGAACATAAATAAGGCTGGGACGTGGTAGATATACTAAATATCATGATCTGAACTAAATCTTGAAAACATGGCATACGACTAAACTTAAAGTTTGAGGGTTAACTTATGAGTACCCCTTCTCCAAACTGGATTCATCAAAAGAAAATAGAGCAGCATGTTTATGTCATGAAAGTTTGGGGGAATGATGTATCTTCCCCTTGGGACACTATATCCCTTAAAGAATACTGACTTGGATGAGCTACCGAGGGAAATTGAGGCGATGTTCAAAACACCTAGGAACTAAGTCATGACTGAATAACTAGGATCTGAAACTGAGACATGATACATAAACTGAGCTAAACATGAGTGTATAAATACAACTTATCTAATTAACTGAATAACTGATAGCTGAATACTGGATCTACAAAGCTAAACTGTACTTAGTCTAAATAGCTGGGCTGAGATTTTTGAGTTTTATGCATAGGAGATAAGGACTAACTGACTAGAATGAGGTATCTGAGCATTGATTCATGAAGTCTGTATTATTTTCGAATGTGAGACTAAGCGTACGACATGGATCTGAGGTATTCTATAAACTGGGGTACTGAAACACTGATAACTGAGTACTAACAACCTGAATGCTATGGTCAAGCATGTCTGGAACTGAATTGAGTTTCAAATCTAGTTACTAAACTGAAGATGATGTTATAACTAAGCCTATAGCTAGTACAGAAGTACTGAATTCAAGGAATGAACACTAATTACTGAGTGTTGGTTACTGAAACTATAATTGAGTTGGCAACTGAGTTTTTAATGGCTACATTATGGGGACTGACATAAGTCAAGGATCTAAATGTACACTTACACTTTGTACTTTCCCAACTTCTAAATACGACCCCTTGCTAGACGTTTACTTGCACATTTATCATAACATTCAATCCTATCTTCACAACTACACCCTCGTGCAAAGTAAGCATGCAACAATATTCTCTTATCTAAACAAATGCTCATCACTACACTATTCCATAAGGAGAGCTAACTGGAAGAGTAAATTAAGAGGACCTGAAACATGAATAGATACAAACTAAACTTGGCACATGACTGAAACTTGAGGAATAAAATATCAATAGTTTGGATTTACCAATAAGGTCTGAACTGAGGATATACATAACATAGTCTAAATGTATCTGATCTGTAGGGGCATAGCATGAGTCATGGAAGCTAAGTATACTGGAAAGCATGATATGCGTACATGATTCATGAGCTACATGACCTGAGTCTAGAGTTTTCTGTACTTGTGGGACATGATTCGACTACTGAGGGAGCTAGAATTGAACCCCTTATACTAGGAACTGAAGGCGCATATAATCTCATGGAAAGTGTGTGAAAATAGATTGTTCTCATGGAACATGACTCATACTGCAGAGTAAAAGGGACTCCTTATGGTGGAAATTGAATTCATACATGATCATGGAAAAAGAGATACATGAGCATGGCTCATGACCATAGAGTTGATATGTAATACCTGAGTGGATTTCGTGATAGCTGAAGTGAAAAACTCTGCACTGAGATAAGAATGGGTCTGGAATCGTCTTCCCTTACTACTTTCTATACATACTGGCTCTACTACTAAAATATGAGGGCCTAGCTTAGGTACTTGATCTACCATCACATACCTACATTATGTTCAACACATGTCTGTCTTACTAAACACATCATCTGATTCTGTTTCCTCATACTGCTAATATCACATTCACACCTTCATGCTTAATTTTGAGTCAATAAACTTAAGTGTTTAGCTCGTACTGTTCAAGCCTACTGATCTAATCCCCATGAATACATAATATGATCAAATAGAATAATACTATCCCAACTCTACTACTGCTAAACTTTTGGGTTCAAGAATGAGTTCTCATGATCATAAATAAAATTTGTACGACCTTGGAACAATAATGAACTGATGGGATACTCTTTGAGTCTATTGCTAATCTTATAGCTAACTGTAGGGACTGTCTGAGAAAGCCCTATCTTTAGGACTTTGAACTTCACTATTTCTATTACCTTGAAAGTAAGGTAAAGTGAACATGAGGGGTGCATGATATGAATTTACATGGTTTCCTTAAAGAAACTTACTATAGCACGATCTTGAGACATGAAAGAAGGGAAACTGTTCCTAAAACATCTCATAGCCTCTTGCACATAAGTGTGGTGCACAACACGCTCATGTACTAGACTCTACTTGATGCAGCTTTCAGACTTCCTAGGACACTGTTGAACCTTAGGCTCTAATACCAAGTTTGTAACACCCCAATTTGCTGAGCCGAAATGCTACACGGTGCTCATGACCCCAAAGAACTACAAGCTAATCCATGACTAATATCTATACCAGTAAACTGCATAATATCTCATAAAATATATGGAAACATGAGCTGTAAGGCCATAAGGTTCAATACTAATACATGTTTGAAAAATATAGTATAATAATACCAAAAAGGAACATAAATACTAAAGTCTAAACATCTAATCTGACATCTGTCCAAAAGCCTCTAACTGAACTGAATAAGGAGTTGATGAGACATGTCCCCAACTAACTCCAACTACTAAAATAAAGTGAAAACTGAAATAGAAATGAAATCATAATATCCTCGAAGGATGAGGACTCACGTCTAACTCTGATTGCTAATCTTGGAATCTACTGCTGATTTGGAGCTCATGCCTCTGAACCTATGGTGTAACATAAGAGAAAGCACCATAGCGCAAATGCGTCAGTACGTCTGAATGTACTGAGTATACGAGTGAGGTAGGCTAAATGCAAAGGGTTATATGCATGGATAATACTGACTGATATGAATGTGAGACTACTGAGTCTGAATATTGATAACATGAGTGTACTGATAATGAGATTCTAAAAGACTAAGTTTACTGATATTGATATGTAAATCACTAATAAGTGATGGATCTGATACTATATTACTGATATACTAAGAGACTAATATTGCATTACTGATAAATAAATAATTGTTTCTGACAGTTCAAATTATAAAGAACTGGTCTGATTGACTGTATCTGACAGTCCTAAAGATGAATACTGATAGAATGAGTTCTGATAACTTTTGTGATTGATAGCATAAGTGACTATATCTGACAGTCCATAAATCTGAAGAAAATTATCTGAATTCAATTTTATTTCTGAGTTGACTATATCTGACAGTCCTGATATACTAAAATCTGAAGAACTATCTGAGTTCTTTATTGAGACTAGGTAGCTATAGCTGACAGTCCTAAAAATTGTAACTGAAACTATGGGAAGAAGTTATCTAACCGACATGTCCCAAATACTCTATAATAACTAAGCTGGGGTCCAATCTCTGCCCGACTGGAGGGGTATCAATACCACGCCACTGGTAAGGACAGCTATGAGAACCCTATACTGGCAGGTACACAATAAAAATGGTGGGAACCCTAAACTAACGAGTTAATCCACCTCATCAACCCTAATTTGACGGGTAAAGATGTCTCAACCTACGCTGGCTATGTAGTTCTGAAACACAAGGATGACTACTAAGAATCAAACCCTGAACTGGCGGGTGAGTTCCCATCCTTGGGTTCACTCGGTGCTAACTTCTACTACCATCTGAAGGACACTGAACTGAATAACTAAGCTGAACTAAATAACTGAACTGAACTGATTAGCTGAACTTATACTGATTAACTAGACTGATACTAGTGGTATTGTTTAGCAGAGCTAAACTAAGTTTACTGGATTCCAATGACTGATGGAATGTACTAAGTTTTGAGGACTGGTTGAGAGTATTGAAGTTACTGAGATTGATTATGAATACTGAGGTTGCTGAGGTTATTGAGCACTGAGATTACTACGATTACTAGACTACTGAAATTACTGAGATTTCTGGACTACTGAGATTACTGAGATTTCTGGACTACTGAGATTACTAAGATTTTTGAACTACTGAGATTATTGAGATTTTTGAGTTTTCCTGAGTCACATGACTGACTGAATTCTATAGATCATGGCTTGACTGAGAATATCATGAAAACATGACATCACTCTAGGCACACAGCTATATTTTTTGGGTACAAGTACCCCCAGGACTCGATGGAAGGAAACTGACACAACTTGAATTTCTTGAGTACACGACCATCAATAACAATCCATTATACATGAGTGGGGGATTTCATGAAGTACATGGTCATCATAATATCTATCATGAATAGGAATGCTTATAATCAAGTCATAAATGTCATATTCTAATATCATGGGCATTCCAACAACATATACTATTCATAGCAAGGGCATGGAAACCATTCAAGCATAAGGGAATGGCAACATGTAACATTTAGTTCATATTGTAATGATTTGGGGATATTAAACTTCATGTATTTATTCAACATCTCAAACATGGTAGGAAAAGCATGAATATAATTTGCATACATAATTCATAGCTTCATCATCATACATGTTTCATGCCACTACCATAAGAATACATAATTAGCATGGAAATTCATATTGAGGTGTATAGCTAACATGGACTTGTCATGTGAATATCATGGAATCATGTAAATAGGAATTTCTAGCATCCTATTCATTTTATCAAACACCTTGCATGCATTCTTTAAGGCATAGGTGTATTTTATACTTGCATTATATTAAACCACCCAAAGTTTATGATTTTCAACCAACAACTACATATATTTGATGAAAACATCCTTAGATATCATATTGAAACTTAAACATCCATCATCAACATGTACATAATCATATCACCACAAAACGTTTACAAAACAACATTTAAAAGCATGATTCTTGAGCTCTATGAACGAATTGAATCCATAGATGAACACTACGCATACCTTGGAAGGGAGGTTCTTGATGATTGACGGAGGAATTTTCTTGAAATTGGATCTTCAAGCTTAATTATGCAACCCTAGTTGTTTTTCTCCTATGGTGCTCTTGGATGATGAGCTTTGAGATGTTTATAGGGTTGTAATGTGTTTAGAAGCTATATATTTCGTAGGGTTAAGTCTAGGGACGTGTAAGGAGTGTTAAAAGACTTAATTACCCTCAAAATAACTCAAAACGGAGTGTTTTTGGCGTTGGAACTGACTTAGGCTGCCTCTAACCAATCACCTAAGTTTGGTTGGGCGGCGCCTAGCCAATCGCCTATCCTTACTGTCTCTCACGAAAATAGGCATAACTTTTCGATCGAATATTAAATTAAGACGAAATTGGTATCTTTGGAAAGCTAATTCAATTATCTACAATTTGGTGGGTAGAAATATGTAGAAATACCATATTAACATCGAGTTATACTCATTCAAAGATGACCCTTGCAAAATCAAACACTAAAACTTGATGGATTCAAAAACTCTAAGCTTGTATTACCTTAAGTGACTCATATGAACATGCTTAATGTATCATAAGTTATCTTATCACTAGGATACTCATTGTAAGTCATGCACTAAAATACTACTCACAGGATAGGAGGTTTCTTACATAGGAAAAATGGTTCGTCTCCTAGGTTAGAAACATACGAGGTATTACATTAACACACCGTGAACTTAAACCCCCATCTTTCGGAAATAGTAAACTACCAGTAAATCTTTCATAAATAAATCGAAGTTTACACCCTATTCCCTATGGGATTCGACCCCAACCTAGTTGGGTTTTATATTTACAACGATCACTTACACCCATTCAAGAGTGTAATTTGAGCGTTATCACTCATCTAAATAAATTTGCGAGTCCTCACCTGCCTTTGACCCAAAGAACTCTAGCGGACTCATTATCATGAAGTCTTGGATTCTAGCTACTACTAAATCACCATTCTGCTGAAGTGGGATAGCCGCCTGATGGTTGCCCTTAACATTAGCAGTCAATTCCTGGGCCAACTCCTGAAAGACATCCCAAAATTAAGCATGGGACACATTCTCATTCAGGGGCTCAGCAGGCTGGGGTGGCTGGTAACTATTTTTTCGGGCATTAGCTTGAGGAGGTGGCATATTCAAATTTCACATAAAAACATAAGCTAAAAGCAGATAGACATATTGTAAGCCCGATAGATCATGAAAGAAAGAGGGGATTTCCTAAGAATGTCTCGTAGCCACTTCCTCATAAATGTGGATGCTTCACACCCATGATAAATACTCTATGTAACATGGCTTATCTAACTCCCTTGGACTTTTATAAACCTTAGGATCTAACACCAAGTTTGTAAGTCCCCAAAACCTAGTCCCGAGATGTCACACAGTGCTCAAAACTATGAGTAGCGTTAAACTAACCCTATCTGCCTTCTACTAAGTATGAATCTCATAACAATAGAATTTAGAAATAATATCAAAACTAGAATGCAGAAAATCTATCTGAATAATCAATATTGAATATTCTGAAAATGTATCTAGCATTCAGACAAGCCTCTACTAATAATAACTAGAGAGTCACTGGGACAACCTCCAGCTAACTCAAACTGTCTGAAATACTAAATCATCTATACTAAAAAGCTAAAAGGAAATGGAATGACTGAGTCCCTAAACTATGAGGACTCACCAACTATCGGGATGCAGGAAGAGATGCTCGAAATCACTCATACTACTGTAACTGAGCACCTGAACCTACATTATAAGCTAATGTAGCACATAGACATATATGTGGATTAGTACTTTGAGGGTGTACTGAGTATATGGGGTGAATGCATAATTAAAACAATATCTAAACATCATCATAATTTGTAAAATAATGCATGCTAAATGAAGATGAATCACATAAGCTGGAATATTTGAAAACTATAAATCATAATCAAGAATGGAAAAGCATGTTGCATAAATCTAGTGAGTCATAACATTTAGTTCTAAAAGTTGTACTAGTGTTCTTCCTATAAGTCATGATATCAAAGTGTAGAAAGGACTCACTTTAATATCTGAAATCTGAAAATCTAAAATCTCATAGCTAATATTTTTTGTATAATAATGTCTGAATAAAGTTGTGAGCCTTTACACCTAATTTTTAAAAGCTTTTCTATTAGGATTATTCTATTCTAAAATCTGTAGTTTGTAATCTGTAGGGAAATTGTTTTAAAACTATTCTGTAAAGCTTTTCTATAAGGGAAAATTCTTTTAAAAGCTTTTCTATTGTTCTTTACTAGTAAGGAGGTTCTCTTAACCAACATAAATCATGTGAGCTATCATGGAGTCCAATGTCTCGTTCCCTTATGGGAAAACCTCACGTTGAGAAGAGGTATCATACTCTTTCCAAGGAGTATCACCTAATCTAAGTGATCAAATCTGTATTTTTCATCCATATAGAAATGGGAATAATCTAATAATCTAAACCTATGGTGGCTCATAGTTCTAGGGCATGAGAACATACCCAACTCGGTACTAAATACTACTCCTTTTAATCTGTATGCTAATTCTGTTGGAAATCCACTTTTAAAATCTAGTATAATTTCTACAAAATCCAACTGTATAATTGCTAAGTTAACTGAAATCTGAGACTGTAAAGTGGATTTTATATCTAAGCAGAGATCAAAAGATCAAATCTTCATCAAAATTTGAAAATAATCTAGCCATAGGGTGCTTATAGCACAATCGAACTTGAAATAGCAATACTTCAAATTATTGCTAATGACCCATACTTCAAAGTCATGTCAAAATATCATAATATTCATGCTTGATAATGTATATATTGGTATTTTAATTCAAAATCTGGAATTTACTAAAATACATATGATATACGAAAATAAACATGCAATTCAACTTCTAATTCACTTGATATCTCATAATCTTGCAAATGACAATGATTGGTATGAATCCTAATTTGAAATTCATGTAAAATCATGTGAATTTATAATTAAAAACTAGATTTGGGAACAAGAATGAAAGAATATCCTTGTTCATAAAACCCCACATATCTTAATTAATGTAATTTCTAAGAAAGCTTGAACTTGAATCCTTATTTAAGCTTTTGAAGATAAACTCTTGAAGTTCTTGAATTGGGAACCCTTAATCTTGAGCTATCTTGGGAGAATAATGGAGGAAATTGGATTTATTGGAGAGAAGTTGTGAGATTTAGGGTTTTCTTTTAGAGAGAATTGATGAAAAATGGGTATCAAGTGCTTAGAATAGGTTTAATTCCTTGTTTTTGATGAATTGGAGACTTGGAATTTGATCAAATTGCCCTATTTAAAATTTTAATCAGAACTAGAAAAGATAATTTTTTCCCGATTTATCATGCCACCGCGACGCGCCACTATCATGGTGCCTCACCGAAAAAGGGACGACTATCATTTGGCCCATCAACACGATGTGGTGAAATTTTGTTGGGAAACTATAAAAGGGACGAGTCTGTAATGCCCCGATTTTCTATAACCGGAATATTACATGGTGGTTATGATCCCAAAGGACAACAAGCTAACCCTTTTCTGGTACCTATACTGAGCACTGTATAATATAATGAAATACATGTAGAAAACTGGCAAAAACTTACTCTGGATCTCGTGCTTCTGAACCTATGGTATAAGATACCATAGTGCAAGAGAAAAGTATGTGTCAGTACTTTGAATATACTGGTATGCTAGATGAGGTAAGGCTAAATGCAAGGTCTTATGCGTGAACAATACTGACTAGACAATCTAAGTATGTTGAATGAGAATACATGCATGAATGCATAAACTATCACTGAAATCATAATAACACAGAATACTAACTTCTGAATACTGGTTTCTGAATACTAACTTACTGATATCTATGTCTACTAGTACTGATATTTGAGTTCACTGACTCTGGGATACTGAACAACTGAGTCTACTCATAATAATAATGATTGATTATATCTGAGATCAAGCCTATCTAGTGGGTGACCTCTGATTCTACTATGATGATGATGGTTTATATCTAAGATCAGGCCTATCTAGCGGGTAATCTCTGAATTTACAAATTGTCATAATGATTGACTGAGTTTAAGATAAAGCCTATCTAGTGGGTGATCTCTGAATCTGAGGAACTATCAAAGTTCCTCACTGAGTTGTGTGACCGTATCTAATGGTCCTAAATCTGAAGAACTATCTGAGTTCTTAACTAAAATTGAATCTGAAGTTGAAACTCTGGAAGTTCTCACTTAACCGACATGCCCTGATCTAAACTAGTGGGGTCCAACCAGTAACCCCAGCTAGAAGGGTGTCAGTACCGTGCCACGGGTAAAGACACTACTATGGTTAAGCCTCTCTAACAGGTGACCCTAAATAGTAAGTTAAGCCTAAGGTATCGGGTGACTCCTAGAAGGTAGTCAAGCCTTAATCTAACGGGTGACTCCTAGTCCTGTGCTGTCTACACAGTTCTAGAGTTCAAGGACTGATGCTAACGACTCTGCCTCTCTAATGGGGATGCCGTCGTCCCTAAACTCGCTCGGTGCTAGTTCCTACTCCCAACTGAAAGAAACTGAACTACTTCTTAAACTGTATTAGACTGAGCTAAATCTGTTACTGATCATCTTACTTGACTAGTCTGATGAGTTCACTTGATTCCATTGTCTTATGGAACACTTCAAAATTCTACTTTCTATCTGAATACTATTGAGTTCTGTAACTTACTGAGCTTTACTAAAATCTGAATTGAGTTCTGTAACTTACTGAGCTTTACTAAAATCTGAATTGAATTCTGAATACTACTGAGGTTTGAACTAGATACAAAACTGAGTTAGACTGATACAAAGACTAGATTAATCTAGTACTGAGATTACTAAATTTTCTTAAGTTTTGTAGCTGACTAAATTCTACTAATCATAGCACGACTGAGATTATCTTGAGACTGACTCATCTCTAGACAAGCAGCTAAGTTTTCGGGTATAAATACCCCCAGGACTCGATAGCATAAATAAATAATATAGGACCACACTTGAATATCCTGACAATGGACTTTCACTCACAACACAATCAATAGGATATCTCGTCAATCACTTGAATGTCACAAACATGAAAATTTATAGGGTATGCATAATAATATCTCAGAGTTGTTCAACAAGGAATACACATGGATAAAAATGCATGCAACTTATAATAATACATTCACTAAGGAATTTCAACAAACGCTTGGCATGTACTAGTTATAATATAATTGGGGATTTCATGCTTAACATACTAAAAAGGCATTATTCTCTTTACTTAAGCATTATATCATACATATGGGGGGCATTCTTTGGTTATACCACAGATTCTATACTTAATTATCATGAATAGATCAATATCGTGCAAATTGAAGGTTTTTTATCATAAACATCACATAGTAGGATCAAATCTTGGATCTTTGAAATCAAGTCGTGAATTAAAAATCATCAACAACATGAACTTCAATTTCTATTCACAAAAATCATGACAATCTCATAAATATATAATCTTGAATTTGGAAAAAAATTCTTGAACTTCTTGGGTGAAAAGAACCCAAGAATCAACATCTAACATATCTCAAAATCTTGAATCTTGAAAGAGAATGACTTTTATTGAAGGTTCTAGAATGGGAATCTTAATTCTTGATTACCTTGTGGAGAGTGTGATGGGGTCTTGAAGTTAATTGAGAAGAAACCCTAAGTTTGTTCTCAGGAACAAAGAGGGTTAAGAGTTTTTGAAACTAAATCACAATAGCTAAGTATGTGTTTTTGGCATTTTATATCATGAGGGTAAGCTTTAGGGTGAGGGAAAAGACAAAAATACCCCTACAAAATCACTTCCCAGTTGCTTAAATTTTCAGTTGAAGACCAAGGCTGATAAGCCGTCAGATCTGTGATAGCCCGTCAGCCCAGGTCATCACCTGGGAGCTGAAATTGATGGGTTTCTATCTAAGTCTGCCGACATGGGATGCTGGAGTAAAATAGGTATAACTTCTGGCTCCGATATCGGATTTAGGAGAAATTGGTATCATTGGAAAGTTAATTCAATTATATATCTTTTGGTGGGTCATGATCTCAAAAATTAGTAGGACAGATGTGCTCGTTTGAAGTTGACTATACCAATATCCCTCCCAAGAATTTAATTAATAAGGGATGTTTTGATTCGTCTAATAGCTAGGACATATTTGAGGCCTTAATATACATCAAACTTGATCATAAAACTACCAAATCACTAGAATTTATTTCTCATGAGCTTGAAGCATGGTTCTACTATTAATTTAGAATCTCGAGGTATTACAGAGTCCCATTTTGGCCATCGCCATGACGCCCTGAAATCGCATCGCCTCACTAGAAAAAGGACTAGTGGGAACAGTACTTTCACCGTGATTTAATGTAATTGTGGTGCTCCACTGGAATTTGACCATTGTGAAATCGTCGTTCACCGCGACGCGGTGCTTGTCAAAATGCCATACTGTTTTACTAAAAATGCCTTAACTTCTCAACCGAGCATCAGATTTAGGCGAAATTGGTATTATTGGAAAGCTAACTAAATTTTCTACACACTGGAGGGACTAGAACTATTAAATTCTATATGTATCAAAGGGTATTCATTTTTAAAGCAAACCCTTGATATTTCAGGATCTAAATTGAGGTTGGAAAAAGTGTGGGGAATTACAACGCCATCTCCAAGCTTCCATGGATCATCCTATTTGCTCTTGTCCATCTTTCAGGATGTGAAAAATTCTTTCTATTCTTTATTTTTGGATAGCTCTTTTAGACATGATCTTTGTTTAGAAGTTCTTGTAAGATGACTTTTGGATCTTGGGAATTTCAGAAAGTAGTGTCTTTGGTTTCCGCACTACTAATGATTAGCTCTAGATTATTGTAATTAAGTTGGTTTTATGATAATAGCATTTTAATATTGACTAAGTTATTGAGTAATGGTTCGGTTTAGATTGCTCTCCCATAGGAAGATTAGTATTGGTGCCACTCATGGCCTTTTTTGTCATGACAAGTATGCCCTTTATTAACTAGAACAAAAACTACTATTAATATATAAACCCAGTAAGCGAACAACAACCCACATCAGTATAGTAGCTCATAATAAAATTCTTTTAATAAACAACCTACTATCCAAAATAGGGGAGTTTAATAAGGAATACATGTTTAATTATTGTTATCACTGATCTCATGGAATATAAACTTTCAAATCTCAATTTAAGGTATGTAGTTTTGCCCTCACTCCCAAAAGCTGATTGTAAGAGTAATAGCTTGTAGCATAGAGTGTATCCCAGGTTCAAATTCATTTTTGGTTGGTTGTCTAGAGGAGATTAGATACAGTGGAGAGGTTGGAAAATTAGAAATTCACATACCTCCTGACTAAATCTTTTATGGTGGAGAAAATGAAACCTTTCATTGCCATTTGTTTGATTGTCAGGTGACTAAAGAACTATGAACTAGCTTGTCCAATTAGATAGGGTTTTGTAGACCAATTCAAGACTACAAAGCAGAGATTACATGGCTTATTTCTATGGCATAAAAGAAAGTTGCATTTGCCTTAATAGTTATAAGTGTGTTTGTAATGATGATATTTATTATATGGAGGGAGAGTAATAGGCTGAGATTTCAAAAATAATGTTTTTTACTAACAAGATTTTCAAGAAAATTGTCATGCACGTGCATATCAAAGGACAACAGAAGGCTAAAAGGCTGATAGTGCCCCAACAGTTGCAACCTTATCCTTATCATGTAGGAGTATTTATAAATGCATTAGAATAGATTTACTATCTTATATGTATGTCTTTATGAGTAAATGATAGCTAGAATAGTATTTTAATACCCTAGGCGTCACACGGTTCTTACGACCCCGTAGGACCACAAGCTAACCCATGCCTGGTACCTGCTGTGAGCACTAAATAATAAGCATAAAACATATGTGAAAGTAAAAACTGAAAAATGCCATAAGGTTCATAAAACTAAATCAATACTGAGTACATCTGCAGAATAAATGCTAACTAAAAGTGTCTGAAAGCCTCTAAAATCTAAAATAAAGGAGTTGAAGGGAAGACCCCAATGATAGTAACTGAAAAACTAAAATAATGTAAATAATAAAATAACTAAATGAGTGTCACGTCCTCGATGGATGAAGACTCACTACTGTAGCTACAGCTGATAGACTGATCTGGCTAGGTATGGTCAGGAACCCGGGCATCCGAATCATTGATATGAGATATCATAGCGCAAATGAAGAGTATGCGTCAGTACTTTGAATGTGTTGGTATGCTAGGTGAGGTTAGGCTGACATGTATGGGTTCACGTGTATGAGAATAATAACTAAATATCATGAAATGACTGGATGAGAGGATATGAAAGACTGGGACTACTGTAAATACTGAACATACAATACCAAGCATATATCGTCTGTCTGAGTTAGTCTGAAGCTGAAGTATTGAGTTTTTGGTAACTGAATAACTAATAACTATAAGTCATGATCATGTAGAATTGAACTGAGTTCTTACTGAATACTACATACTAATTACTGGATACTGAATACTAAAACAGTAATTATGGAAGTTATCATCGAACCAACATACCCCGATTATGGACTAATTTGGGGTCCAACGTGTAACCCAGTTGGAAGGGAGTTATCACAGTGCCATGGGTTACTAACATTAGCTGAGTCAACCCTAATCTGGCAGGAAGACTCATAAGATGTATATAGTTTTGTCAACCCTAGTCTGACAGGAAGACGATTTACCATACGATGGCTACGTAGTTCTGTAACTCAGGGACTACTACTAAGGGTCAAACCCTCTACTGGAAGGAATGCCCCCATCACTGGGTTTTCTTAGTGATGAATCTTACTCTCAATTGAATCGACACTGAACTGATCAGTAGACTGTACTAGGCTTGATAGAACTTACATTGATTCTGTTGACTGACCGAATGCTATTGTTTGGGTTACTCGGAATCATTCTACTTCGACTGGGGACTAGATAAACAGCTAGATTTTGGGTATTCAATACCCCTAGGACTCTATTGCATAGATAATGGAACCATATCTTAACTTTAAAATTATCACACATAGGTTATCATGCACAATTCCTCCACATAAATATTTTGTCAAACACTTAGGATGCATAAATCTTGTACATGAGAATGAGCAATATATGAATGTCATGACTACCATATTCAACATCAGAATTCAAGGATTAAACATAAGGATTACATAAATAAACACTCATTCGAGTTCCTTTACATGAAACTCAAAATATTCTTGACTTGAAACCCACACAACAACACATACATGAACACAATTCCATTCAAGAATATAAATCATAATCTAAGTTTTAGAAAAAAGATTCTTAAACTTCAAGGGTGGAAGGAGCCTAAGGATGAACACCTAAACATACTTTAATTGTTAAATTCATGGTAATTTTTTGTGATTTCTTGGAACTTGATCTTAGACTTGATGAACTAGGGTTTTTCTCTTGAGAGAATTTGTGAAAATAATGAGTGAATTTTCCCCTTTAAGAGGCTTAATTTTGTGTTATGGTGGGTTAATATGGGTGGAAATAGACTCCTCTACCCCCACAAACTTGTAATTTAGTAAGAAAGAAGTGACCAGTGATGCGACAGATGACGTGCCACATCGATGGTAACAATGCAATTACCAATGCATCGCGTCGATAGTGACAACGTGATAGCGAATGTGACGCCTCCTTATCGTGTTGGATTGCTATTTTGGTCATCCAAATATGTCTCAAATGATATACAAAAATTTTGAAACTCACCCGAGACTAGATAACCCTGATCATAAAACAATTTAAAAATCAGAAATCTAAGATCGGGAAGATCAAAAATAAAACCATTGAAATATTGAGGCCTTAAATAAGACTAAGTGTCAACACTTAGCTGAAATTTTCTTAGTTTGGGACCTCTTTTGGCATGTTATATGGAGCTGAAATGGGATACGACTTTACGGGATCTTACAATATCTCTCCCTTTGAAACATTAGTCCTCAAATAAGACTGATTAAGCTGAGAGACACTGAGGTACTGAGATTATACTGACATGCATAGAAGAAACATGACTTAATCTTAAGGCATAACACATGACTGAATTGATACATTAATTCATGAATGATATGAGATTGATATACAACTAAAACTAAGTATGGAGCAGAGTAAATCTAAGGAAGACTGTTACCGAAGGCTGAGTCTAAGTTTGCGGAGAAGAGATGAGGGTACTTGGTTCGCATGTCTTCTTATTCTTCCCAAGTGGTTCCCTCAACGGACTAGTTTTGCCTGAGAACTTTGACCAATGGAACTTCTTTGATCCTTAGTCTGCGAGTCTGACGATCGAGGATTTTGACTAGAACTTTTTTGTAAGAGAGATTATTCTGAATATCTCTAGTCTCTATGGGGACTACCACTGCTGAGTCACCTATGAACTTCTTTATAAAGGAGACATGAAACACTAGGTGCACTAATGCTAAGTTGGCAGGCAACTCAAGTTCATAGGCTACCTTTCTGAACCGACTCAGAATCCTATAAGGACCAACATATCGGGGACTAAGCTTCCCCTTCTTAACAAAACTCTTCACTCCCTTCATGGGAGAGATTTTTAAATACACAAAGTCACCAATCTCAAACTCGAGATCCTTTCTCCTCACATCTAAATAAGATTTCTATCAGCTTTGGGTTGTCTTAAGTCTCTTCCTGATTAACTAAACTTTCTCCAAAGCATCAAACACCAAGTCAGGCCCTATCAAAGCAATTTTACCTACCTCAAACCAACCAATCGGAGACCTACATTTCTTTTCATAAAGAGCTTTAAATAGAGCAATCTGAATACGAGAATGATAGCTGTTATTATATCCAAAATCAATCAAAGGTAAGTCTTCATCCCAACTACCTTTAAAGTCAATGACACACACTCTCAACATATCTTCTAGAGTCTGAATGGTCCTTTCTTCTTAACCATCTGCCTGAGGGTGGAAGTTTTTATTAAGATGGACTTGGGTACCAAGACCCTTTTGGAAGGCTTTCTAAAAGTGAGAGGTGAACTGCATACCCCTATCTAAAATAATGGACAACGGGAAACTGTGTAACTTAACCAACTCTCTAATATAGATCCTGGTAGATTCCTTGGCTAAATAGGAAAGATGGATTGGAAGGAAATGCGCGGACTTGGTCATCCTATCTACAATAACCTAAATCGAATCGTGCTGACGACGAGTACGAGGCAAACTCATCACGAAGTCCATGTTCACTTTTTCCCACTTTCATGTGGGAATACTGAACTCCTGCATGGAACCACTAGGCTTTTGGTGCTCAATCTTCACCTGTTGAAAAGTAGAGCACTTAGCCATAAACTCGATAATGTCTCTCTTCAGCCCACTCTACCAATAGAATTCCCACAAGTTGCGGTACATCTTAGTGGCCCTGGATTAATAGAGTAATATGCACCATGCGCTTCATCAAGAATCCACTATCTTACGCCATCTACACATAGCATACATAGTCTACCCTAGCAATGCAACACACTATCTCCCCCTTGGGAGAAAACTTCTACCTTATGGTCTCTGATTGACTCTTTCAGCTTTACTAAATTAGGATCCCTGTCCTACTTTTCTTTTACTTTTGAAACTAAAGAAGACTTTGAACTAGTCTGCACCCAAACACTACCCTCAGCCGAATCAAACAAACGGACACCTAGTCTGTCAAGATGATGAACTTCCTGAACTAACTTCTTCTTACCATCCTTAACATGAGCAATACTACCCATGGACAACCTACTAAGGGCATCTTCCACTACATTGGCCTTTCCCGGATGATACAGAATAGTCATGTCATAGTGTTTCAAAAACTCTAACCACCTCATATGATACAAGTCCAAGTCTTTCTGCTAAAACACATACTACAGGCTTTTGTGATCTGTGAACACATCAACATGTACCCCATACAAATAGTGCCTCCAAATATTTAAGGCATAAACAATAGTCGCTAACTTAATATCATGGATACAGTAATTCTTTTCATGAGGCTTAAGTTGTCTAGAGGCCTAGGCCGCAACCTTACCCCTCTGTATCGACACACACTAATATGGTACACACCTATCTGCCAACTCTAAAAGCATTATAGTACACAACAAACTCATCTAAACTATCTGGTAACATCAAAACTGGGGTCATGGTGAGTTGAGTCTTCAACTCCTAAAAACTCTTCTCACAAGAATCTGACCACTGAAACATAACTTTCTTCTAAGTCAATCTAGACATAGGGGACGTAATAGATGGAAACCCTTCAATAAACTGCCAGTAATATTTAGCCAAACCCAAGAAACTCCTGAAATCTAATAGAGAGATGGGTCTAGGCTAGTTTCTCACTACTTCGATCTTTTGAGGATCAACTCTAATGCCATCATCGAAAATAATATGGCTAACAAAAGCTACTGATCTTAGCCAAAATTTGTATTTACTAAATTTAGCGAACAACTGATGGGCTCTGAGAGTTTGTAATACTATTTTGAGATGGTCTTCATAATCATTTTCATTGCAGGAGTAAACAAGAATGTCATCAATAAAGACTATAATGAATATGTTCAAATACTTTTTCAACACTCGGTTCATTAAGTCCATAAATATTGCTGGATAATTGGTTAGACCAAAGGACATAACAAGAAACTCAAAGTGACCATACCAGGTTCTGAAATCTATTTTTGAAATGTAACATTCTCTGACTCTGAGCTAATGATAGTCGAATTTGAGGTCTATCTTAGAGATAAAACTGGCACCCTAAAGTCTGTTGAACAAGCCATTGATTCTCTGAAGTGGCTATTTATTCTTGATGGCGACTTTGTTCAACTAACGGTAGCCTATACATATTCTAAGAGAACTGTCCTTCTTTCACACGAATAGAACTGGTGCACCCTAAGAAGATATGTTAGACCTGATGAAACCTTTGCATAAGAGGTATTTCAACTATTCTTTCAACTCTGTAAGTTCAACTGGAGCCATTTTGTATGGCAGAATAGAGATGGGTTGAGTATCAGGAAGAAGGTCAATTCCGAAGTCAATTTTCCTTTCAAGAGGAACCCCGGGAGATATATGGGAAACACATCTGGAAATTCACTTGCGGCTGGAACTAACTCAAGACTAGGAGTTTTAGAACTAGATTTTTTAAGTCGCGTAAGATAATAAATACACCCCTTGGATATCATTTTCTCTCTCTAAGGTATGAAACAAGTTGACCTTTAAGTATTGTGGTACTACCCCTTCATTTAAGGACTGGTTTATTCGGGAACTGAAAATAGACAACTTTGTTTCTAAAATCAATTGAAGCATAGCATGAATGGATCCAATCCATGCCGAGAATGATGTTAAAATCCATCATCTCTAGCTCTATCAGGTCTGTTGAAGTAACTTTCTGAGATCCCCTAACCGGAAAGTTTCTGTATACCCGTTGGGCTGTGATAGACTTACCTACTGGGATAGATACTGAGAAAGGATCTGTTAGGATTTTGGGAATGACTCCGAAGTCAATGGCTGTGTAAGGGATTACAAAAAACAGAGAAGCTCCAGGATCTAACAGAGAATAAATATGTAAGTGAAAGACTCGCAACATACCAATAACTACATTAGGATAAATCTCAAGATCCTATTGGGACTGAAGTGCATAGAGCCTTTTTGGGCGCTTCCCACTAGTAGCACTAGAAGTGGTACCCTACTGAGATGGACAGCTAGACTAAACCTGGAACGGTTATACTGACTCTGTAAACCCACCTGAGGACATTCTCTGATCCTATGGTTTGGCTTACCACACCCGAAACACACGTCGTCGCCAGCCCTACAGACACCCTAATGGTTTTTACCATATTTCTGGTAAAGAGGATTTGTTTGAGCACTGTTCACACTACCTTGAGATTTAGAGCCTGGTGCCCTATCCTTATTATCATTCCTGAATTTGGGCATTGATGCACTAAACGGAGATCGAGCTAGGATGGAAGATTTTGGGCAAAAGTGAGGATGTTTACCACCTTCTAACTTTGGCTGAGAGAATCTGAAGCTATATGTTCTAGCCCTCTTGTTCTCCCTCTCTTTCTCCTTAGTCTTCTATTTCTCAATCTTTTGAACATGGACCATCAATCTAGATAAGTCCATCTCCTTAATCAATATTGCGGTCTTATACTCTTTGACCACACTGTTTTATACCCCAGACACGAACTTACTCATCTTAGACCTGTTATCAGCTACCACATGAGGGGCATCCCTAGCCAACTGAGTAAATTTAAGGGAATGCTCTTTCATACTCATGTTACCCTACTTCAGGTTTATGAACTCTAACACCTTAGCCTTTTTTAACTCCAATGGAAATAACCTATCTAAGAAGGCAGTAGTAAACTCTTCCTATTCTATAGGCCCTGCATCTGTACCTCTATCTACCTTCCACTACTTAAACTATGTATGAGCTACATCTTGCAACTGATAGGTAGCTAAATCAACACTGTCACTAGCAGTTACCTCCATAATATTTATTAAATTTTGCACCATATTAAGGAATTCATGTGGGTCCTCTTTAGACTTAGACCCTGAAAATAAAGGATGGTTCATTCGGGTGAAGTCCCAAATTCTAGCTACAGCAGTAATGGCCACTGGGTTGGCCTAAAAAGCAGCTGTTTAAATATTCTAAGCTACCATAGAATTGGCTAGAGTGGTGAAAGCTTCTCTAAATTCTACATGAGAAACATGCTTGTTTAGGGGATCTTTCTGAACAGACGGAGGTGTTGGTTGGTTCTCGTTTCTTTTTCCATTAGTCTTTATGGGAGGCATGTTCTATAAATGAAAGGAAAAGTTGGATTAGAAAGAGAGTTTAACTTGAGCTCATGCTCTCTCGCGCGATATGAACACTAAAAGAAGGAAATTTTTTCTAAAAATGCCTCATAGCCTCATATCCATAAGTGTGGCGCGCTACACACCCATGAACAAGACTCTACTTGTCATGGCTTACAAACTCCCTGGGACACTTTAAAACCTTAGGCTCTGATACAAAGTTTGTAACACCCCGAGACTACACACTAGGTATCACATGGTGCTTACGACCCCATAGGACCATAAGCTAACCCATGACTAGTACCTACTATGAGCACTGAATAATAATCATGAAACATATGCAGAAGTAAAACCGAAAAATTTCCATAAGGTTCATAAAACTGAATCAATACTGAGTACATCTGTAGAATAACTGCTAACTAAAAGTTTCTGAAAGCCTCTAACATTTGAAATAAATGAGTTGAAGGGACAGGCCTCAACTAACTCCAACTATTATCTTATAGCAACTGAAAAACTGATATACTATAAATAATAAAATAACTAAATGAGTGTTACGTCCTCAATCGATAAGGACTCTGATACGCCCAATTTACAACTCTCGTTAGAGAGTGCAAGCGGTCACTGTCAAATATAGAACCCAACTGGGTTGGGTGTCGAATCCCACAGGGAATACTATGATCACTAAGTATTGCGATTATTATTAGGCTGTTGATCTAAGGTTCCAAGGTAAGGGGGTTTCAGTTTAGGTGCCCAATAATATTATCAGTGTAACGATGAGATGATATGTGTAATAATATTTGATCATAGGGAATGACAAATTAGGGTTATGTCCACCTGGTAGCTTCCACTTCTCTATTAACTATGAGTAATAAGGATTTTATACATGCATGCACTTATAGAGAGAGGTATTTTAATTCTAAATCCAAGTGTTTCTCAACTATCAAGGATTTATTCACCTTAGTTTTCTCGAATCCAAAGTGTATAACCAATCGTACGAACTCTCCAAGAAGTTAATCCTGCTAAGGCATTAACGTGTAAAATAGATATTGGAAACCCTATTTTCTTGTCACAATCTCTTTTCCAGAAAGTAACTTTTCTATCGAACAAGTTATTGCTATAATGGCGCATTCCCTATGTTTGCAACCACGAGAATTCAATCAAAATGAAGAGAGTAATGATATAAGTGGATTAACACATCATAAATTCAAAAACCCATAGCAATAGAGAGTATACTACAAGGTTTCCATAACCCTAACGAATAAACTTAGCTACTCATGAATAAAACGGAAATCAAAATAGAAATATTCATCATACCAAAACTTAGAACGATCTTGGTGGTAAAGATGAATAGCGAAAATAAGAGAGAAAAGCATTTCTCTCTCTCTCCATCCTCAAGCTAAGCCGCTTTCTCTTGTTTTCAAAATAATACAGAATGTCAATAATCCCTAAAAATTCAGCCATAAGGCTTTTAATAACATCCTTCTCTAATAAATTGCTACTGCATTCTTAACTATTTAAAAATATTGAGTTTGCCCGGGAAAAAGTTCGCATACATCACATTCAGTCCAAAAGCTGCTTTCCTTTTTATGTGAAGTTTCCTTTGCTGTCCACAGGTCCCCAAAGTTCTATAATCTTCCTCATTAGTACCTGAAAAGCATGCTAATCACATAGGTCAGCTCACTTAACTAAAAATAGACTAAAAGTGCAAGAATTATGTATTTTATCCTCAAAACTTAGCTAAAACATGGGTAAG
Source organism: Capsicum annuum (assembly GCF_002878395.1). Lineage (NCBI taxonomy): Eukaryota > Viridiplantae > Streptophyta > Magnoliopsida > Solanales > Solanaceae > Capsicum > Capsicum annuum. The sequence goes on from NW_025892535.1 coordinate 90,325, forward strand.
TTATGGTGCTTAGACGTATAAATACGTCCAACATCACCACCCCACACTTAAGGCTTTGTTTGTCCTCGAACAAAATAGTACATCCATGCAAATACCTAACTAAACTTCACAAGAGCAACACAAAATTTTCAACAAGACATACACTGCAATTATTAACAAAGAGTAGATTTCTTGATCATTACTAGAAACAACTCACCCTCCAACATAGACTCATTAAGTTGGTTAATTCATATACACAAGTTAAGCCAAAAACAATCATATAAAACTACCCAACAATCATCAACCATGTGCGCTCACACAAAAAGTTACCCATAATCACTCCTAGTTTTGCATTTTTCAGAAATATGGGTATAAGAACTTGCTTGCTCTCACTCTCACAAAGAATTCTTAGATTACAACTGATGACCATATGCTTGCCCTTAGTGTAATGCTCCACTAATATCAGAATGCTAAGGTTAGGATCAAATAGGTCTTTACGGGTTGTAAACTAGGCTAAAGGGATGGGTAGGACTATTTTGGCCATAAATAGTGACTATGTTCCCTAAGGGCTTTAATACACTACATTATGCCATTTACACCAACTTTTAACAACCACTCTACCTTCCTTTCATCTACCAACCTTTTTTTTTCTTTTCTTCACCCATTTTGTTACTCAATCAAAAACACTATGATGGGAATATACAACTCTTTTTTTTGTTAAGCATCCCTATGATAGCCACCCTTAGGTTAGACTATTTGCGTTAGTCGAGGTGCATAATGTCCAACAAAGGACCAAGGCGCCACTCCTGATCATAATATTTTCATGTACTAATAACTAAACTTTGGGGCATCACTTTCACCATTTTCCGCTTATTTTGCTACACTCTTTACTCAACTTGATTCTACAATTTAAAGCGCTTAGGAGCTTTTGGATCAAATTATGGTATTTTAAAAAAAAATGGATTAGACTACATATGAGGTTGCCAAAGAAAATAGCTAAAGGCTCAATGGGTGTTCACTAGGACAATGTACAAAGGTAGGTGAAAAGGAGATAAAAAATTAGGGCTGCCAAAGAAATGCCTAAATCACCTCCTAAACTCACAATCTTTATTTCGCTTCACACATACACTAGGCAAGTTCTAGCATCAGTCGCAACAAAGAATATACAATAACCTTACACACACATGGCACATGGTCAACTTAATTAGGAGCATTATAGATTCTTGACCCAACAGATAAATGAATTAAACCACAGACAATTATCACAGAATGAGTCACAACTTAGAGCCTAAATGTTTCAATAGTAGTGATTCAGCACAAACTCCTATTATAATGTCATGCCGTCTATAAGAACAATTTCATGCAAAAATTTGACTAATTCTCTCTTAAGATGGTTGTCATCCATCCATCATTGAGAAAAATGACTAATTACAACTAACTAACTACGACTAAATCAAAACAACTGTAGAATAAATGCGGGCAAGCAGTAGGCAATACAGCAGACAAGGCAATCCAGGCGTACACATACTTATACCCACACCCCACACTAAGAAGAAACACACTGCCCTCAGTGTAAATAAATAAGTAAAAACCTGGTTAGTCAGACTCTTCCTCTACATCCGGGGTCATACCCCCTACGTCAAAATCATCATCAAAGTCTTCATCATCAGAGTTGTCCTCTATATCAGAGTCTAGCAGTCGGTGATCATCGTCTGTCGGCACATCATCATCTAGAGGTTCTTCAAAATTTACCCCCACTCCACATATGGCCTGAGCATGCTCATTAAGCGGGTAGTCATAGTCAAACTGCCGAAGCTCTGCATCAGTTGGCACACGACCCCCATTCATCATAGTAAACCTAGTAATACCATACAGATGGCGAAAAAAACTCTCATCTCGAGCATGTCTCTCAGTAGTGGTAAGGTTGATGCCTTGACTAGTTTCTGGATCTTTGATTTTCGTGAGATCCACCTTCTTTGGGTTTTGTGGCAACTTATGGTCTGCTGGCTCCTCCTCAATGTGCTCTTTTCTTAAAATTGCAGTCAACAAGTTGCCAAAACTGAAATGGGACTTGTTGTGCACCCTTGCTTTTCACATCGACGTTCATATAACTGCACCAATGTTGATGGGAACATTTGTCATTAGAGCATATACCAAGCAGACTCGATCACGCGTGACCATAATGTATTGTGTCCCAGGAATCAAGTAGGAATTGAATATTCTTAACCATATGCGAGCTTCTCTATTCAAACAAGCCTATGGGTAAGTATTGTGACGACCATTATCTTTATGACGAGTCCACCGGGTCATGGACATTGCTCCACACAACGTATGTCTGATGGCTCTGTAGGGAGGTCTGTTGTAGAGCTCCTTGAGTGTTGATTGATCCACACTTGGAGTACCCAGTAAAGAGTTGAAGAAATCAGCGTTCAATTGCAAGACTTGCCCTCGAATCTTTACTTTATTTCCCGTAGTCCTTGGGGACCAGTTGGCATAAAACTCTCGAGTCAAATCAAGATTACATTCGCCCATGTCTCGGAAGATAAAGTCAAGTTTTAGTGCCATAATCTTTGCCAAAATGCAAGAGCAGTTCTTTGCTAAACTTTCCTTCTGCATCGCCTACACATGTACATATTTCTTCACTTTATTGTTTCTGTACCACTCCTTCCCTTCCTCCTCCAGAACCCATTTGATCCCAAAAGTGCATCGAGGCACTTGAAGAGAGGAGGAATTAGCCTGGTCCTTTCTTGCCCTTTTTTAACCTTTTTGTGAGGTGGACGCTTTCTCCTTTCCCTGTCGTCCTTTCGGAGCCATGTTACCTGAGATCATAATAGGGCCCTGTTAGTCTCATTTCGTAAAATTCACTATAATCGAAAAAGAAAATAGTGATGTCACCACCCCACACTTAATTTGTTTGCACAAACTAATTGAGTGAGTGTTGTCGAGTACTCAGACTTCATCGACATACATTTAGATGGTATGTGCCAACAACATTATTAGTGCAGTCACACTTTCAACCCTTCACTTTACATAACAATTTCTCATTTTGATATACAGAAGCAGCACACAATGGTCCTGTAATCTTGACTATCATTTCCAACTTTATTTCATTTGACCAATGCAATCTTTGAACAAGACTACCACATAGAAATCTTATCATGCTATAGCATAGAAACAATTACAAAATCTTATGCTTTTGGTTAACCACGATCATTACATCGATGAACGAATCACTCACATAGTCAATCTTACAACTCCCAAAATCATGCATTAAACTTCAATAGTTCAACTCCATAATAATAAAAAATTATGACAGTGAATACCAATCAATACATGCCGAAGTAAAATCAAGATTACCCACGAGAATCCTTTCACTCAATGAGATGTATTTTTCCAAAATCATAACAAACTAACTATACTCTTATCACCAAGTACTACTATAAAATCCAGTTAACCATTATGAGAGTAGCAATGAAACAACTACGAAACATGAAAGAACAACTTACTTGGTGATAAATTCGTGACGAATCGAGAAGGTGAGCCTGCAAGATTAGATGAGAAAAGAGAAGGGCTTGGAGAGGGAAAGGTTTTTTGGGCGGCGCTTAGGTTTAATAAAAAATTGAGTGGGGATTAAGAGTAGAGGATATATTTAAAATATGAGACATGGGTCGGGTCGATCCATTCAAAAACGGGTTATTAGGCAAAACTTACGTTGATAGGCGGCGCCCATGGAATCACCTAAGCATAAGTAGGCGGCGCCTAACCTATCACCTATGTTGATATAGGTGGCGCCTAACCTATCACCTATGTGAGGCAGTGCACATAGGTGATGGCATAGGCGGAGCCTAACCTATCGCCTATGTTGACATAGGCGGCGCCTAACCTATCGCCTATGTTGACATAGGCGGCGCCTAACCTATTGCCTATGTGAGGCAGTGAGCATAGGCAATGGCATAGGCGGCGCCTAACCTATCGCCTATGTTGACATAGGCGGCGCCTAACCTATTGCCTATGTTGACATAGGCAGCGCCTAACCTATCGCCTATGT
>NW_025892535.1:94451-103837 GCF_002878395.1 Capsicum annuum
GCGCCTAACCTATCGCCTATGTGAGGCAGTGAGCATAGGCAATGGCATAGGCAGCGCCTAACCTATCGCCTATGTTGACATAGGCGGCGCCTAACCTATCGCCTAAGTGAGGCAGTAAGCATAGGCGATTGGAAATGCGGAGCACTATCAGCCCGATCCCTACACTACCACCATAGACCTTATTGAAAGTCACAAAATAAGGTCGCACCACAAAACTTTTTGGGTCGAATCTACATAATTCAAGGCGTGACTCTAATGCAAATCATACTTGAGCCTTACACATTTGACCACTCCCACTTACCTGTATTGTTCCATCACTCCTGGACTTACCACCATTGACATGGCTCACTTCCAAATCAAAATTGGGACTAATCTCCTCCTTTGTACTTCATGCACCTACACTTAATCAAAAACAACAAAAATGATTAGAAGGATGGGTTTCCTCCCACCAAGCACCTTAGCTTTGGTCGTGGCTCGACTCTTTTTTTTGAATTTATTTACCAAAAACAAAATCCTAGTAAAATGGTGGGTTGCCTCCCATATAGCGCTTGATTTATTATCGCGGCACGACACAGTTATCTCAATTACTCAGACTGCATCAAGATATATGGTGGCTATACATTTTATCGAGTCGGTTGGACCGATATATAGCTTCACTCTTTGGCCATTCACCTTAAAGACACTACCATCATTGTTTTCTAACTCCACTACTCTAGATGAGTAAACTCGGCTGATTCTGAATGGACCAGACCATTTAGACTTCAACTTACCTGGAAACAGCTTCAGTATGGAGTTGAAAAGGCGTACCAAATCGCCTTTCTGAAAGTTTCATTGGATTATCCTCCGATCATGGTATTTTTTCATCCTTTCCTTGTAAAGATCTGCTCTTTCATATGCATTTAGACAAAATTCATCCATCTTGTTCAGATGTCCCAATCTCATATTTATAGCATCATCCCAGTTCAGGTTAAGCTGCTTCAGTGCCCACATTGCTTTATGTTCTAGCTCAATTGGCAAGTAACAAGCCTTTCCATAAATTAGTTGGTATGGTGACATGCCAATTGGTGTCTTAAACGCAGTCCTATATGCCCTTAAGGCATCATCCAGCTTCCTGGACCAATCTTTCCTGTTGGCATTCACAGTCTTAGCAAGGATCAGCTTGATTTCCCGGTTTGAAACCTCCACCTGCCCACTAGTTTGTGGGTGGTACGGTGTAGCTACCTTATGTTGCTTAACCCCATACTTTGCCAATACGGCTCTGAACAGCTTGTTGCAGAAATATGATCCTCCATCGCTTATGATGGTATGGGGTACCCTAAAATGAGAGAAGATATTTCTCTTTAAGAACGCCACAACACTCTTACCTTCATTATCAGCTAAAGCGACTGCTTTAACCCATTTGGATATGTAATCCACAGCAACTAAGATATATTTCATCCCAAATGAGCTCACAAATAGGCCCATGAAGTCAATATCCCAGACATCGAATAACTCTACTTTAAGCATTTTGGACATGGGCATCTCATGGTGCTTTGAGATAGAACCTTGCCGCTGGAACTGATCATATCTTCTTACAAAATCGTAGGCATCCTTGAATAATGAAGGCCAATAGTAGCCACTTTGTAGTACTTTCTTGGCTGTCCGTTCACCTGCATGGTGACCTCCAACTTGGGAAGCATGGCTTGCTTCCAGGATGCTAGACACCTCTACATCTGGGATGCACCGCCTAATAATACTATCAGCACATCGTCGAAAAAGATATGGCTCATCCCAGAAGTAATGTTTCACATCATGCATGAACTTTTTCTTTTGATGAAAGGAGAGATTCTCAGGAATCACTTCGCTTACCACGTAGTTAGCGAAATCTGCATACCACGGTAGGTTTTCCACCATAGTTGCTAGAATCTCTTCGTTGGGGAATGCATCATCAATATCAAGGTTGTTCTACACTGTGTGCTCACTCTCAAGTCTAGATAGATGATCAGCTACTTGGTTTTCACAACCTTTTCTATCCTTTACCTCGAAATCGAATTCTTAAAGCAGTAGGACGCACCTAATTAGCCTTGGCTTGGCATCCTTCTTTTCCATTAGATATCTTAGAGCCGCATGATCTGTATTAACCACTACCTTGGTTCCCAATAAGTAAGTACGGAACTTTCCAAAAGCATAAACAACTGCAAGAAGCTGTTGTTCAGTAACGGTATAGTTCTTCTGTGCTCCATTCAAGGCCTTGCTTACGTAGTAGATTGGATGAAATAGCTTTTCTCTTTTCTAACCAAGTACAGCACCCAAGGCTACACCACTTGCATCACACATAATTTCAAATAGTAGAGACCAATCGGGTGCTACAATAATAGGGGCTTCAACTAGCTTCCCTTTGAGGCGTTCAAATGCATACAAGCAATCTTCACCAAAGTAAAACTTTTCCTCCTTCTCTAAAAGTTTGCATAATGGGTTTGCAATCTTGGAGAAGTCTTTAATAAATCTCCAATAAAAACCAGCATGACTGAGAAAACTACGAATCCCCTTCACAGAAATTAGAGGTGGTAGTCTCTCGATAACTTCAATTCCCTTTTTAGAGATTTTATGCCTGAGAACAATGCCTTCCTTAACCATAAAATGGCACTTCTCCCAATTTAGCACCAGATTGAATTCTACACATTGCTATAAAGCCATACTCAAATTTACCAAGCATGACTCAAATGACTCACCTATAATCGAAAAGTCATCCATAAACACCTCCAAGGTGTCTTCAACCATATCAGAGAAAATGGACATCATAAACCGCTGAAAAGTGGTAGGTGCATTACATAGCCCAAATGGCATTCGTTTGAATGCAAAAGTACCATATGGGCATGTAAAAGTGGTCCTCTCCTGATCTTCAGGAGCAATGTAAATCTGGTTATATCTAGAATAACAATCCAAGAAACAGAACCATCCCTTTCCTGCTAATCGATCAAGAATTTGATCGATGAATGGCATTGGGAAGTGGTCCTTTAACGTCCATGAGCTTAGCTTCCGATAATCCATACACACCCTCCACCCTGTGATAGGCCTGAGTGGAATTAGCTCATTCTTCTCATTTGCTATTACATCAAGTGGCTAGATGTAGGGGTGGTGTACCTAATCTCAGACAGTAAATGGGTGAGTCCTGTACATCTAGCCACTTGATGATTTCTTTCTTCACCACCTCTTGCTTAGGTGGATTCAGACGATGCTGATGCTCAATAGTGAGTACGCAATCTTTCTCTAGATGAATCTTGTGCATACATATGCCAAGAGGGATACCAATGATATCTGCAATAGTCTAACCAATAGCTCTCTTGGACCTCTTCAGAACAGGGATGAGAGCCTCTACCTGTTATTCACCTAAATCAGTAGCAATAATAACCGGCAGTGTATTTTTACTACCCAAGAACACATACCTTAGATGACTGGGTAGCTCTTTCAATTCTAACACCGGTGGCTCTTCAATGGATGGCTCCGCCGGTGGTGAAGGTCAATTCTTAAGGTCAAGGTCCAGCTTCTTGGGGGCATAAGAATACGAACCCATTCCTGTCAAAGCACATATAGTTTTTTCGTACTCCTTAACATTCTCACGATCAAAGTTCATAAGCACAGCAGCCAATGACTCAACAGTAAGTTGCTTCTCTAAAGATAATTCCTTCTCATCCTCATAATAAACATCAACTATAGAGAACACATTCATATCCTTGGGCTACTTCATTGATTTGCATACATCAAAATGTACCACTTCGTCATTCATCCGAAATAAAAGCTTATTTACCCGCAAATCAATAAGCATACTTTCTATTGCGAGGAAAGGTCGACCCAAGATTATGGGCACCTCAAAATCCACCTCACAATCCAAAATAACAAAGTCTGCAGGAAAAATGAAGGTAGGAACCTTTACTAATACATCATATAAGATACCAACAGGTTATTTTACTGACCTATCTACCATTACAAGCTGCATGTTGGTTGGCGTAGGATCCCCCAACCCCAACTCTCTATAAATGGCTAGTGGCATCAAATTAATGCTAGCTCCTAAATCACATAAAGCCTTAGCAAAATCTAAAGATCCAACCGTGCAAGGAATAGTGAAAGCACCCGGATCTGCCTTCTTCTGTACCAAAGATTTCGTGGCAATCGCACTGCAATGATGAAAAGTATCTGCCAGTTCATAGCTCGCTTACCTTTTATTTGTCAAAAGGTCCTTCATGAATTTGGCGTACCCTGGCATTTGCTCCAGTGCCTCCACCAAAGGCACATTTATAGTCAGCTGCTTCAGCATGGTCATGAATTTACTGAACCTGGTGTTATCAGCCTTCTTCTTCAGTCTCTGAGGAAAAGGTGGTGGTGGATTTGGAAGAGTTTTCTCTACCACTTCCTTTTCATTGTGCTTTCCATTATCAATCTTTTCAAACTGCTGACATCTAGGTGTAGTATCATGAACGTTCTCATCCTGATTTTCAACTTCTACAGAATCATCACAATCTTCTTCAACAATATTCTCCTCCATACTATCAACCACATGCTTGCCCTTGGATGTATTTGCTAACACCTTACCACTCCTGGTTGTAATAGCCAAACATAATCCATCTTTCCTTGGATTTTTCACAATGTCACTTGGTAAAGTGCCATCTATCCATTGATTGAATGTCGCCGATAGTTGACTCATTTGTTGTTCCAGCTATTTTATTGAAGTAGAATGTGAGTCAACCAATTGATTCATTGAGGACAAATCATTTTTTACCTCAGCTACTCCCGTGTTGGTTTCCTCCACTCCTTTCAACAGCTTAGCCATCATGTCCTCCATGGACATCTTCCCAGATCTAGGTGCAGCAGCTTCACGATTTCCAGGATGGACATACAAACCGCTCCTGTCATTCTTATTTTTCTAATTCGCTTGGTCTCGGTCCTTGTGTCTAGTTTTTTTATAATAGTTCCTACCTTGGTTTCCTTGGACATTGGCTCAAAAACCCCCCTGATTATTTAAGTAATTTACTTCCTCCTCAGAATTGGAGTCAGCTCTTCCCTGTGATACAACAGTTTTGACCTTTTCTATCTTCTCTGATAATAAATGCTTAGTAAGAAGGTCCATCTGCGTTTTCATGTGAGCCATATCCTGGTCACGTTCCTTTTCTCTTCACCTCTATTCTGTTGTCATGCCAATAAATACAGTAGAGCTTTCTACCTCAGAATCCCTAGTATGCTAAGCTCTACTCTATTTTGTCATACGATCCAGCATATCACATGCCTCAATAAAAGTAAGGTCCATGAATGACCCACCCGCTGCATTATCTACCACTGGCTTACTCACCAAGTTCAAAGCCCTATATAATATTTCCATCAAGTGGACATTGGTCATCTAATGATTTGGGCACCGCATAAGCTTCTTCTTAAACCTCTCGCAAGTCTCATGGAGAGCTTCAGTTGGAAGCTGTCTGAAATTGCTTATCTCATCTCTTAATTGTGCTCTCTTGGATGGCTGAAAGAATCTTTCTAGGAAAGCTTCTTTCAGTTGCCTCCAATTGGTACATTTAACCATAGAGTTGCTTCTCCAGATAGAGACAATGGAAATAAGCGCAGCCGAATCGCATTCTGTCCAACCCCTGGATTGTCAAATGATTTGCATGTTGAGATAAAATTAATCAGATGCATATTCGGATCGTCGCCTACAACTCCACCAAATAACCCTTTAAGTTGCAATAGCTGGATCATGGTGCTAGTGATATTGAACTTGGATCCGGGTGCCAAGGGCGGAGGAATAATAGCCCATGTGGCACCAGCCCCATCCAATTCGTCATCATCATCATCAAAAGCAACTTACACAGCTTGGCGTTCCGATCTTATCCTAGCTTGACAATCTCTGTTGACATTCCTCTTCACTGGTACAGCCACATCATCTGCACACCTTGGATTTAATAACTCATCATCACCCAGGCCCTCATCATCAAGATTTGGTACCCGACCTAGGTTATCAACATTCTGTTGATTTACTTGCGCAACTGCCAATGCAGCTAATCTAGCCTGCTCTTATTGAGTAGCTATCCTTTCAAGGTCTCATTGCGCATCCATTCTGCCAATGAGATATGGTTCAGCATTTATAGGTAATAATGGCTGACCCGATCTCTTTGTATTTGGCATGCAATCCACTAAACCTGAACAAAACAAAAAAAACAAACAAAAAGTAAAATTTGAGAATCTTTGACCAAAGGGTCTATTAACTATCACAAACTTAGTTACAATCGTATTCCCCGGCAACGGTGCCAAAATTTGATATGCCCAAATTACAACTCTCGTTAGAAAGTGCAAGCGGTCGCTGTCAAATATAGAATCCAACTGGGTTGGGTGTCGAATCCCACAGGGAATACTATGATCACTAAGTATTGCAATTATTATTAGACTATTGATCGAAGGTTCCAAGGTAAGGCAGGTTTCAGTTTAGGTGCACAATAATATTATCAGTGTAACGATGAGATGATATGTGTAATAATATTTGATCACAGAGAATGATAAATTAGGGCTATGTCCACTTTGTAGCTTCTACTTCTCTATTAACTATGAGTAATAAGGATTTTATACATGCATGCACTTATAGAGAGATGTATTCTAATTCTAAATCCAAGTGTTTCTCAACCATCAAGGATTTATTCACCTTAGTTTTCTCGAATCCAAAGTGTATAACCAGTCGTAGGAACTCTCCAAGAAGTTAATCCTGCTAAGGCATTAACGTGTAAAATAGAGGTTGGAAACCCTATTTTCTTGTCACACTCTCTTTCTAAATAGTAACTTTTCTATCGAACAAGTTATTGCTATAATGGCGCATTCCCTATGTTTGCAACCACGAGAATTCAATCAAAATGAAGAGAGTAATGATATAAGTGGATTAACACATCATAAATTCAAAAACCCATAGCAATAGAGAGTATACTACAAGGTTTCCATAACCCTAACAAATAAACTTAGCTACTCATGAATAAAACGAAAATCACAATAGAAATATTCATCATACCAAAACTTAGAACGATCTTGGTGGTAAAGATGAATAGCGGAAATAAGAGAGAAGCGTTTCTCTCTCTCTCTCCATCCTCAAGCTAAGTCGCTTTCTCTTGTTTTCAAAATAATACAGAATGTCAATAATCCCTAAAAATTCAGCCATAAGGCTTCTGCATCCTTAACTATTTAAAAATATTGAGTTTGCCCGGGAAAAAGTTCCCATAGATCACATTCAGTCCAAAAGCTGCTTTCCTTTTTATGTGAAGTTTCCTTTGTTGTCCACAGATCCCCAAAGTTCTATAATCTTCCTTATTAGTACCTGAAAAGCATGCTAATCACATAGGTCAGCTCACTTAACTAAAAATAGACTAAAAGTGCAAGAATTATGTATTTTATCCTCAAAACTTGGCTAAAACATGGGTAAGTTATGGTGCTTAGACGTATAAATACGCCCAACATCAGACTCACTACTATAGTTGCAGCTGATAGACTGATCTGACTAGGTACAGTGAGGAACCCGAGCATCCGATCCTATCATATAAGACATCATAGCGCAAAGAAAGAGTATGCATCAATACTTTGAATATACTGGTATGCTAGGTGAGGTTAGGTTGATATGCATGGGTTTATGTGTATAAGAATAATATCTAAATATTATGAAATAATTGGGTGACAGAAATACAAGACTGGGACTACTGTAAGTACGGAACATATAATACCAAGCATATATCGTTTGTCTAAGTTAGTCTGGAACTGAAGTACTCAATTTTTATAACTAAATAACTGATAACTGTAAGTCATGAATGTGTAGAACTAAACAGAGTTTTGTACTGAATACTGAATACTAAATAATGGATACTGATTACTAAATATTAAATACTGAAATTATAATTGTGGGAGTTATCATCTAACCAACATACCCCGATTATAGACTGATTTAGGGACCAACTTCTAACCCCAGTTGAAAAGGTGTTAGCACCATGCCACGGGTTACTAACATTAGATGTGTCAACCCTAATATGGCAGGAAGACTCATGAGATGAATATAGTTACGACAACCCTAGTGTGACAGAAAGATGATTTACCCTGCAGTGGCTACATAGTTCTGTAACTCAGGGACTGCTACTAAGGGTCAAGCCCTCTGCTGGCAAGAATACCCTCATCTCTGGGTTCGCTTGGTGATGAATCTTACTCCCAACTAAGTCGACACTGAACTGATCACTAGACTGTACTAGACATGACTGAACTCACACTGATTTTTTTGACTGGCAAAATAGTGCTATTCGATATACTACAGAATCATTCTACTTTGACTGGAGACTAGATAAATAGCTAAATTTTGGGTATTCAATACCCCCACTACTCGATAGCATAGATAATGGAACCATATCTCAACTTTAAAATCATCACACATAGATTATCATGCAAAATTACTACACATAGATATTTTTTCAAATACCTAGGATGCATAAATCTTGTACATGAGAATGAGCAATATATGAAAGTCATGACTACCATAATCAACATCACAATTCAAGGATTTAACATGAGGGTTACATAAATCAACACACATTGTAGTTCCTTTGCATGAAACTCAAAATATTCTTGACTTGAAACCCACACAACAACACATACATGAACACAATTCCATTCAAGAATGTAAATCATAATCTAAATTTTTTTAAAAAAAAAAGATTCTTGAACTTTAAGGGTGGAAGGAACCCAAGGATGAACACCTAACATACGTTGATTATTGAATTTGTAAGAATTATTAGTGATTTCTTGGAACTTGATCTTAGACTTGATGAACTAGGGTTTTGCTCTTGAGAGAATTTATCAAATAATGAGTGAATTTTTCCCTTTGAGAGGCTTAATTTAGTGTTATAGTGGGTTAATATAGGTGGAAAATGACTCTGTTGTCCCCACAAACCCGTAATTAGTATGCAAAAAGTGCCCAGTGACACGATAGGCGACGTGTTGCGTCGATGGTAATGACTCAATTACCGACGTACCACATCGATGGTGACAATGCATAGCCAATGCGACACATCCTGATCGTGTTGGCTTTCAATTTTGGTCATCCAAACGTGTCTCAAACAATGTCTAAAAATTTCAAAACTCACCCGAGATGACCTATAGATAACCCTGATCATGATTCAATATAAAAATTGGCAATCTAAGATCGAAAAGATCGAAAATAAAATTATTAAAATATCAAGGCCAAAAATAAGACTAAGTGTCAACACTTAGCTTAAATTTTCTAAGTTTGGGACCTCTTTTGGCATGCTATATGGAGCTAAAATGGACTAGGACTTTACGGGGTCTTACAAGTATGAGAGAGCAGTTTGTCTGATATTTCTCTACTTTGTAAAGACTATTTTGAT
>NW_025892535.1:106837-132919 GCF_002878395.1 Capsicum annuum
AGAGCAGTTTGTCTGATATTTCTCTACTTTGTAAAGACTATTTTGATTATGAAATGAAAATCTATTATTGACCAGCAAAAAGTTTTGAATGTTTGATTTATTCAGATCAGCATTACATTTATTTTTGTAAACATTTGTGTTTCTATTTTTATATGAGGGGTTGGCTTATGTGTCGTGGAGGAGATTTTGATATCTATCATCCTGACTCAACTTTTTTGGGTCCTCCACCCTCTTTTAAATTATTATTTTTTAAATTTCATGTTATATATCAAAGGAACCATTTGATGAGATGACATTACAAAACTCAACAAACTACTACCAAACAATTTCATTCTTGAATCATGGTGGACTTTTTGGCTTGTTGCCTTTGTTGCTTAAATTTAGCGTATATTTAGTTAACTAATTAAAAATAATTTATAATTACTACATGATAAAATATATTTATGTGTTAAAATTAATTTTAAATAAATAATTTTGGGTTACAAAATGAGTATTGAAACCGATAGCAAACAGGTAGTATATTTTGTAAATTAGTGTTGGATTCGAAATAGTTCAAATTTTATTTCACCAATCTAATTTATACTTACTATTTCTTAATATGGTAAGAAATATCTATAAACGTATAGAATTTATTATGTTCATTCTATAAATAAGATTGGGGTCTTGACTCGAATGTTTCACTTAGCAATAAGATTTTGAAAAGAGCCTTTGTTGAATATGTCATCCTTTGATATTTTTTGTTTCAAGATTTAAGAATTAGATTGTTTTATTTTTCTGAATTTATTATTCTATTTAGTGTATGCATGAATTTAGTCTCAAAATAGATAACCTCCAGAAAATCAAAATGAGGGGGCTCCACAAACTTTTGTTTAACCCAACTTCATGCAACTCAGGTACTTCTTTTAGATTTAATAAATAAATTAGTGTTTTTAACTCTTATTGGTCTTAGATTCTTTTGAATAATTTTGGATAAAAAAAATTGTGATGAAATACATCTTTTTTATATTCAAATCTTATAATTAGTATCCTAAGATTGTGGTATAATTAATCTTCTAGATGCTTATATCAGGATCAAAAAATTCAACCAGATTAGATGAGGAAAAAATACTTTCAAATTTTATTCTAAAATTTGAAGATCTTATCAAATAATAATATAATTCAACGAGACTTCGCATGTTTTATGGTCCTAAACAGTGGTTTTATCCTGCAAAAAAAATAGAAAGAAAACCTCATAAATCATTAATACATTATTTTATTTGTTTGATCCACACAATGGCACAATATCTCGTCGACTCTAGTATTTAACATAACTTATCTTGAATTCAAATAAAATTTGACGAAAAAATATTGAGTGAGTTAGTCCCTAATGAACATCCTAAAGTGATGTTGTTCGGAAAAAATTAGTATTGCTTTGTATCATGTTAGATTTAATTTGAGGAAAATAATCTCCGCCTAAAATCTGGTATTAAGTCATTCCAAGTTGATAGTTATTTTTTTCCTCATAAATATTTTTTTTAAGTTATGCAAAAAAAAAATTATATTATTTTATACGGGGTAGAATGTAGAATGAAAATAAAAATATAGATCCATGAACTAAATCTAAAATGATAGAATTAACACTCATAATAGTAGTGATTCCTTTACATTCTATTTAAAACACAAAAAAAGTTTTAAATCATATATTGAAGATTTTAGATCATAAATTGTATACTAGTTTGTAATGTATCAATCATCCAATAGAAGCAATTTCTATATTACTAAAACTTATATCACGCATTAGTATTCTCTGCATTACTAGTTTTAATGTTGTTATCCCTCAAAATTATTAACCTATATCTCTTAAATAAATCCCTACATTACAAAGTGTTTAGACAACAAATTGATCTAACTGTTGTTATAAATGAAAACAAATCAAAATAAATATTGTAGTTCATGGTTTACTAACATATTTTCCCTTCTTTCTTTCTTTTTTAATAGCAACCAACAAGTGCATGGACATCATCACCAATATATGCAAGACTCATCAGATTCATTTTTGTGGAATCAACGTGACATGTATTCTGTACCAAGGTATTAAATACTCTCTTTCTCTCTTTGCCTCTCACTAACACATATGATATTCTTAGAATACCTAAATCCATTTCTTCTGTTAGGCCTGTGTTTAATCATGTTGCTCCTGAACTCTCATTTGGTATCGGCTGAAATTTAACTCCATATGTAATTACTTTTGTCAGGCCTGCGTTTAATCCTACTTCTGAACTCTCACTTGGTGTCGGCCAAAATTTACCTCCAGAAATATCTAATAGGGATGTCATCCCTTCAAGAGGATATCGGGGAGTGAGGGTACGTTGGTGAATTTTTCCTTTCTATAGTATTACTTTGTTCATCCCAAACACTATTTTCTTACAATTACTTTAAAAGTATTTCACACCTTTTAAAATAACTAACTTTCAAGTTTTTGTATTATCGTTAATAAGAAGCATTTATAGACTATATCCAGGCAAATATTATAACAACTGCATGTTTTAGAAGTTTAATCATACAAATGTAATGACACATTTAAATAAATAAATATCAGTTTTTTCTCAAACCTAGTAAGAAATCCAATCATACCTAAAATTGAGACAACGAGATGATAAAATGGTTATTAGTATTATTAAGGCATCTTATCTTATTATGTTAAACAAGTGCAGGAAGGACACACACCAGGAAGAATGTCAAGACTATTTTGTGGATCCTCTTTGAGATCAGGAGTATGTCTTATTCCTAGTTTATAATTCATAATTTAATAAACTAATTAATCCGAGAAATTTTAATGCCAAAATAACTGTCTTTCAATATATAAAGTTTGTGTCACACATTTATATTACTTTTTATTCTTTTGTTGAATGGATGCAGAGAGAAGCAGTTGAGAGATAATACACAGAAATAAATCATCAATATCCAATTGCTCCACAGAATCCACTAGATCCACAGAGAACGTAAGCATATGCGATATGTGTGTTATTACTTACTTGTTACTCTATCTCAAAAATAATAGCATATTATTAAATTTAAAATAACATAATTTTTAAACTCTCACTTTATCATTAATAACATATTTTTATAGCCAGTAAATTATATATTTTAAAATTTTATTTCTTTCTCAAATATATATACACACACAGAGTACGCACGATAGCCCTTAAAGTATTGGTTCACATGAATCAAATGACTTTTCTTTCAAATTTGGTATATATTAAAAAATCTACATAAGAAATTATATATAATTAATTGTGAGAACAATTATTATTGTACCTTAGTTTGAAATTACTATTGAGATTAACAGCACATAAATTTCAAAATAGGATCCTCCTCTAATACAATGCAACATAGACTATAATGGATGGAGCAATAACTTAAATAAAAAATAATTAAACCGAATACTTATTGTGAAGACATTCAAAATTACTTCTGCAGATCAATTTATAACAGTGTATATGATCCAAGAAATGTGGAGAATGATCAATCGGTGGGTCCTTTTATATGCCTCATGTAGTCAAATTCGAATTTTGGTACTCAATTGTTTATATATATTTCACTTTTATATATATATATATATGTAATGCCCCGAGTCTGCACCACGGACGCTACATAATTCTTATGGCCCTGAAGGATCACAAGCTAACTCATGACTAGTACCTATTGTGAACACTGAATAATAATACTGAAACTAACTGCGGAGATTAGCTGTAAATTCCATAAGGTTCACGCAATCTGAAATCAAATACTGAATACTGATAAAAATACTAAAAACAATATCTAAATAACTTAACACTGTCTGAACTAGTCTAGTCTGAAAAAGCCTCTAACCAAACTGTCTGAATAGGGAGTTGATGGTACAAGCCTCCAACTAATAAAATACAGAATCTACTGTAATACTAAAATAAAAGAATATCCTCGATAGATGAGGACTCACTACTGATCTGCTACTGTGATTGAATCTGACTAAGCGCGGTCAGGAACCTAAGCATTTGTACCTATGTTATGAGACATCATAGCGCAAAAAAAGAGTGTGCGATCAGTACGTGGAATGTACTGGTATGCTAGATGAGGTAAGTTCTGATAACTAGTAACTGATATCTAAGACTACTGAAAATTGGTCGACTGATACTAACAGTCCTGATTCTGTACAACTGAATTGAGATCTGTACCAAACACTAAAACAGAAACTATGGGAGGTAATCATCTAACTGACATATCCCTATCTAAATAGATTGGGGTCCAACCTGTAACCCCAGTTAGAAGGGTTTTAGTATCACTCCACGGGTACAGACACTAGCTGTGTGGAACCACTAAAAAGTCTTCCCAAAGGATGAAGGGTCACCCTCTATTGGTAGGCTCCCTGATGAGAACGGTATTACCCTCAACTGGCAGGTAAACACCTTATCAACCCTCAACTGGAAGGTTGATATCTCAACCTATGCTGGCTATATAGTTCCAGAACACAAGGATTGCTAATAAGGATCACACCCTCTACTGATAGGTGAGCCCCCATTCTTGGGTTCACTCCGTGCTAAATCCTACTCCCAACTCAATGACACTGATTATTAAACTAACTGAACTGGACAAAGTTTCACTGATTTTTGTAGCTGACTGAGTATTAATGTTTGTGACCTTATCGAAACTATTCTGCAGCTACTGAGATCTAGGTAAACAGCTAGATTTTTCCGGTAATGAATACCCCCAGGATTCGATAGCATAAATAGTAAAACATAGCACAATCTTGAAAGTATAATAGCTAGTCACTTTGTCACAATTTATTCATTGAGGAATTTCATCAAACACTTACATGGCATGAACTTGTATATAAATGGAACACACATTAACATGACATAGTTGAACTATTCAACTCATGTAGGCATTCTAACAAACACTTGGAGAGCATGATTCTTTCATATAATAATAATAAACATATATAAGTTTCAAGGCTACTATATTCAACTTGTAAATGCAAGGTTTGAACACAAAAAGTATCACATTCATCACACATGCTAACTTAAATTCATGAAACTTGTAATTAATCATGGATTGAAACCCAAAAAAAATCATGAACATGATTACAATCTAATTCAAATATGTGGATCATGAAATCTAAATCTTGTATTTTTTTAAAAGGGATTCTTGTGCTTCATAGATGGTAAGGATCCATGGATGAACACCTAACATACCTGGAAAGATGAGTTCTTGAAGTCTCTTGGTGAAATTCTTGAGAATTGCTCTTGGTTCTTGAAGGCTAGGGTTTTGTTAATTTAGAGAATGCTCTTGATTTTGGAGAAAAATTGAATGAAATAGAGACTAATTAGGTTATTAGGGATTAAATCTCGTATTTGGGATGATTAGGGTCACGGAAAAACACCCAAATACCCCTAGAAAGAAAGAAATTTTCGTCAATGAAAGTCTCAATTTTGGCCATCACCGCGATTCAGTGGCATCGCGGTGAGCCACTAGATTTTGTTGGCTAGTGTAGTGAAAGGATGAGTGCAAAATTGCACATTGTCACGATGCGGAGGTATCGCGAGTCTCACTGAAAAGTGGCAATTGCGAAATGGCACTCCGACGCAATGCACCATTATCGTGTTGACATACTTGAAAAAGATAATTGGGAACTAGGACTTCTCTGTGACGTGCTAGAATCATGAAGTTTTACTAGAAACTGACAATTGCCATTTGTCCTGTCACTATGATGCGGTGCTGCTTAGTTTTGCACACTTTTTTACTAAAAGGGCCATAACTTCTTATCCAAATATCGGATTTGGGCAAATTTTATATTACTGGAATGTTGACTGAATTTCCTACACAATGATGGGTCTTAAGCTGAAAAATTGTATGTGTATTGAAAATTTTATATAGGAATTCTCATGTAAAGAGATCTAAACTGAGCTAAGGAAATACGGGGTATTACAATATCTCCACCTTGGGAACATTCGTCCTCGAATGAGACTAATTAAGCTGAGAAATGCTGATAGACTAAGTTTACATACTGAACATGCATAACTAAAGCATGAAATACATGACTGAACTAATTCATAAGTGTATGACTGTCATGAAGATGATATGCAATGGTAATTGATACCAAGTTTGTAATTGTAACTAAGTATGGAACTGAGTAAATCTAAGGAAAATTGTTAGCTCAAGCTGAGTCTGAGTTTACAGAGAAGAGGTGAGGATACTTGGTCCACATATGTGCTTCTGCTTCCCAAGTAGCTCCCTCAACGGATTGATTCTTCCAAAGAACTTTGACCAAGGGAACTTTTTTATTCCTTAGTCTACAAATCTGATGATCAAGGATTTGGACTGAGACCTCTTCAAAAGAAAGATCATTCTGAATATCTTCACCCTCTAAGGGGACTACAACTGATGGGTCACCAATGCATTTATTTAGCAAGGAGACGTAGAATACAGGGTGCACTGAATCTAGGTTTGAAGGCAAATCAAACTCATAAGCTACCTTTTTAAAACGGATGAGATTTCTGTAAGGACCGACATATCGGGGACTGAGTTTCCCCTTCTTGCTAAATCTCTTCACTCCCTTCATGGGAGAGATTTTCAAGTACACAAATTGTCAATCTCAAACTCGAGATCCTTTCTCCTGATATCTGCATACAATTTCTATCAGCTCTGGGATACCCTAAGCCTTTATCTAATCAACTGAACCTTCTCTAAGGCATCAAACACCAATTTAGGCCGTACTACTATGGCCTAACCTATATCGAACCAACTAATTGAAGATCTACATCTCCTACCATAAAGAGCCTCAAAGGGAGCCATCTTGATACTAGAATGATAACTGTTACTGTATGTGAATTCAATCAAAGGCAAATGTCATCCCAACTACCTTTAAAATCAACAACGCAAGCCCTTAACAAATCTTCTTGAGTTTTAATGGTCCTTTCTACTTGACCATTATTTTAGGGTGAAAAGTTGTACTAAGGTAAACTTGGGTACCAAGACCCTTTTGGAAGGCTTTCCAAAAATGGGAGGTAAACTAGGTACCTCTATCAGAGATGATGGATACTGGGAATCCGTGTAACCTAACCAACTCTCTAATATAGAGTTTAGCATAGTCCTTGGCTGAATAAGAAGTATGAACTGGCAAGAAATGGGCTAATTTGGTCATCCTGCCTATAATGACCTAATTAGAATCATGTTGACCATAAGTACAAGGAAAACCCGTCACGGAGTCCATATTCACTTCCTCCCACTTCCAAATGAGAATACCAAACTAATTCATGGACCCAATAGGCTTCTGGTGCTCAATCTTAACCTATTGACACATAGAACACTTAGTAACAAACTCTGCAATATCCTTCTTCATTCCACTCCACCTATAGATCTCCCATAAGTCATGGTATATCTTAGTAGCCCCTGGATGAATTTAGTAACACGCACTATGTAGTTCTGCAAGAATTTGTTGCCTCAATTCATCTACTCCTGGCATACATATCCATCCCTAGCAGCACAACACACCATCTCCCCCATGGGAGAAAACCTTTATTTTCTGATCTCTGACTGACTCTTTCAACTTAACTAAGCTCAAATCTCAGTCCTACTTTTCCTTTACTTCAGTTGCCAGAGATGATTCTGAACTACTCTGCACTCATACACTACCCTCTACTGAATTGACTAAACAAACCCCTAGTCGGGAAAGCTGATGAACTTCCTGAACTAACTTTTTCTTACCATTTTCACATGAGCAATGCTACCCATAGATAACCTACTAAGAGCATCTGCCACTACAGTGGCCTTGCCTAGATGATACAAAACACTCATATCATAATCTTTCAACAACTCTAACCACCTCCTCTAACGGAAATTCTAATCTTTCTGAGAGAACACATACTGCAAGATTTTGTGATCTGCAAACATATTTATATGCACCACATACAAATAATGCATCCAAATCTTTAAGACAAATACTACAGATGCTAACTCAAAATCATGGGTACGGTAATTCTTTTCATGAGGCTTAAGTTGTCTAGAGGCATAGGCTATGACCTTACCTCTCTATATTAGAACATAACCCAAACCTACTATTGATGCGTCACAGTACACAACGAACCCATCTGAACCAACTGGTAACGTCAAAACTAGGGCTATAGTAAGTCAAGTCTTCAACTCCTGAAAACTCTTCTCACAAGAATTTGACCATTGAAACTTGACTTTCTTTTGCGTCAATCTAGACATAGGGAATGAAATAGATGAAAACCCTTCAACAAACCAACAATATAGCTAGCTAAACCCAAAAGACTCCTGATATCTGATAAAGAAATGGGTCTAGGCCAGTTTCTCACCACTTTGGTCTTTTGAGGATCAACTCTAATTTCATCACCAAAAATAATATGACCAATAAATTCTACTGACCTTAGCCAAAATTTGCACTTACTTAATTTGGCGAACAGCTGATGGGCTCTGAGAGTCTGCAATACTATTCTGAGATAGTCTGCGTGATCATTTTCACTGAGGGAGTAGACAATAATATCATTGATTAAGACTATGACAAACATGTCTAAATACTGCTTGAACAAGCGGTTCATTAATTCTATGAAAGTTGTTGGGGCATTTGTAAGACCAAATTACATGACTAGGAATTTAAAGTGACCATATCGGGTTCAGAAAGCTATTTTTGGAATGTCACATTCTTAGACTCTGAGCTGATGATAGTATGATCTGAGGTCTATCTTAGAAAAATAATTGGCACCCTAAAGTTGGTTTAATAATTCATCAATTCTAGGAAGTACATATTGTTCTTGACTGTGACTTTGCTAAACTGACGGTAGTCTATACATATTCTAAGTGAACCATTTTTCTTATGCATGAATAAGACTGGTGCACCCCAAGGGGAAATACTGGGTCTGATAAATCACTTATCTAGGAGATCTTTCAAATCTTTGAGTTCAGCTGGAGCCATTCTATATGGCGCAATAGAAATAGGCTTAGTATCTAAAAGAAGGCTTATTTCAAAGTCAATTTGTCTTTTGGGAGGAACTCTAGGAAGATCTTTGGGAAACATATCTAAGAATTCATTTACTACTGGAACTGACACAAGGATAAGGGTCTCTGAACTAGGGTCTTTGACTCGTACAAGATGATAGACACATCCCTTGGATATGATTTTTCTCGCTCTAAGGTATGAAATCAATTGACCCTTAAGTGTTGTAGTACTACCCCTCCATTCAAGGAATGGTACATTTGGAAACTAAAAATGAACAACTCTGTTTCTACAGTCAACTGAGGCATAGCAGGAATGGAGCCAATCCATGTCGAGAATAATGTCAAAATCCGTATACCTACCAGGCTATGATAAACTGACTCACTAGGATAGAGACTGAGAAAGGTTCTATTGAGATTTCTAGTCTAACCTTGAAGTTGACTGCTATGTAAGGAGTTATAAAAGATAAAGAAGCTCCTGTATCTAATAAGTCATAAATATGTAAATGAAAGATCTTTAATGTACCAGTGACCATGTCAGGAGAACCTTCCTGATCTTATCTAGGATGAAATGCTTAAAGCCTATTTGGACACAGCCCACTAGTGGCACTGGAAATGGCACCCTGCTGATTAGGGGAATCAAACTGAGCTGGGGGATGATTGTACTAACCCTGTGAACCTGACTGGGGATAAATCTAATTCTATGGCCTGGCTTACCATACCCAAAACATACATCACTGCCAGCTCTGCAGACGCCCAGATGGTTTCTGCCACATTTTTGGCAAAGAGGATTTATTCGAGCACTACTGACACTACCCTTAGATTTAGATCATGTCCCTATCTTTGTTACCATTTTTGAACTTAGGCGTTGGAGCAATGGCTAAGGACAGAGTTGGAATTGAAGACTTTGGACGAAACTGGGAATGGTTGTCGCCCTCTGACTTAGGCTAAGTGAAATTAAAACTACTCATTCTAGCTCTCTTATTTTACCTCTCTCTTTCTCCTTATTCCTAGCCTCTACTATTTGTTCAGCATGGACCATTAGCTGGATATGGCTATTTTAATACCCCTAACTTTTTTTAAGTCAAATCTAGTCTCCAGAAGAGTTAATAATGAATTTCAAAATGATTAATGTTTAAATCAGATAGAATTTCCCCAATTTCGACTTTTTATCATGTGGAAAATTAAATTAGCTTTCCAACGATACCAATCTCGTCAAAATCCGGTATCAGAGTAAAAAAGTTATGGATATTTTACAGAGAACTGTCGAAACTACCCAGAAGCGATGGTCAGGCCGACAGACCGTCGAGCTAGCGACGGACCGTCGCTCAAGCTATCATGACTAAGGCAGTGAACCCAACTTCTGGTCAAGTGCGATTTCCAGGACCGACGGACCATCGAGCTAGCGACAGACCATCGCACAAACCATCATAGACGAGGCAAAAAGTTCAGGTTCTGGCCAAATATGACCGTCAGGACTGACGGACCGTCGAGCCAGCGACGAACCATTGTTCAAACCATTACCATTTTCTATCAATGATTTTAAGCCATTTTTAAAAGGGTATTTTGGTCTTTTTCACCCGTTTTGACCCCTAATTATACCCGACCAGAGCTCATAACTTCACTATTCATCTATAACACCAAATTAAGATTTCTGTCAAGGATCAATCCCTAAGAAAAAAATCCTAGGTGTTTAATTCCAAGTCAATAATTTAAGCTTTCCTCCACCAATCTTCAGGAAATCATCCACTCAGGTAAGTCAAGTGTAGATTCATGGGTTCCTTTTACCCACGAAGCTTAAAAAACCTTATTTGAAATATAAACTTTGGATTCCATGGTATGAATTGAATTATATCCATATTTATGTTGTTGTTTGATTTCCAAGTTGAAGTCTTTAATGACTATCATAAAAATATGTTAGTATGTGGTTAAAATTCTTGCATTGGAAGTGTAAAATATTGCCATGGAGTGTTATTTCAATATTTATGACTAAGCCTAAAGATATGCATGCAAGTGTTTGATAAAATGCCTAAGATAATAGGAATTATTCCTTATGACTCATTTGGGACCAAAATTGATGAATCCATATTGCTCCCTTATGTTTGATATGACTCCTACATTATTGTTATGCTTTGTAATGGATTGACGTAATGCTCATGAGATTAGTCTTATGAAATTATGATATGTTTACATGCATTCCTATTCATGTGTAAGCTTATAGCATGTGAATACTTCATGAAAATCCCCAATGATTGTACTATGAATTGTTGACTATGGTCATGTGTCAAGAAGTATCATGTCT
Organism: Capsicum annuum; assembly: GCF_002878395.1. NCBI lineage: Eukaryota > Viridiplantae > Streptophyta > Magnoliopsida > Solanales > Solanaceae > Capsicum > Capsicum annuum. Next base: position 118,110 of record NW_025892535.1, read on the forward strand.
TGTCAATTTTATGCTATCGATTCCTGGGGATACTTTTACACGACAATTTAGCTATGTGTCTATAGCCAGTGTCATGTTTTCCAGATACGCTCAGTCAATCCATGATTCATAGAACTTAGTTAGTCATGTGACTCAGGAAAACTTAGTAAACTCAGTAATCTCATAAATGTCAGAAATTTAGTATCTCAGTAGTATTCTGTCAGTCAACAGAACTTAATGAATGCAGTCTAGTTCAGTTTAGTTAATTATGTTCAGTGTCTATTCAGATGGGAGTAGGATCAGAATTAAGTGAGCCCATGGATGGGAACTCACCGATTATTAGAGTGTGTGATTCTTAGAAGCAATCCTTGCACTGCAGAAAAACGTAGCTAGCATAGGTTGAGACATCAAACCTGCTAGTTAAGGGTAGATGGGGTGGATTAACCTAATATATAAGGGTCCTACCATTATCCTTAGAGTACCTATTAGATGAGGGATTACTCACAGCTTGTCCTTACCAGTGGCGCGGTATTGACACCCTTCTAATTGGGGTTATAAATTAGACCCCAACTCAATTATATTATCTTATTTAGGGAATGTCGATTAGATAACTACTTCCCATAGTCTCAGTAATAGAACTCAGATAGTTCTACTAAATTTAGGATTGTCAGATACAGTCACTTAGCTCAGTACGAAACTCAGCTAGTTCCATTAGAACCTAGACTGTCAGACACAGTCGCTTAGTATCAGTTATATCAGTTATCAAAAATATATGTTATCAGTATTTAGACTCAATAATTGGTGTTGTCACAATCTCAGTTACAGTTATGTATTGTTCATGCATACGAACCCTTGTATTCAGCCTACCTTACTTGTATATTAGTATATTCAATCATACTGACACATTTGCACTATGGTGTTTTATACCATAGGTTCATAAGCACGAGCTCCAGAGCATCAATAGTATTCCAATTTCAGCAGTCAAACTAGCAGTGAGTCCTCATCATTCGAGGAAGTTATTATTTGATTATTTCATTCTTTCAGTACTTAGTTTGTTTTAGTAGTTAGATTTAGTTGGGGACATGTTCCATAAACTCCTTATTTAGTCAGTTTTAGAGGCTTCCAGACTATAGCATGTTCAGAAAATTATTTCAGTCATTTTGGTATTAATATACCTTATCTCTAGACGTTATGTTTTATCAGATTTTTTGAACCTTATGGCCTTTCAGCCTTTTATTATGCATTTATACAGTATGTTATGCAGTGCTCAGTTATAGATATTAGTCATGGGTTAGCTTGTGGTCCTTCAGGGTCATGAGCATCGTGTAGCATTCCGAATACCATATTTTAGGCGTTACAAACTTGGTATCAGAGCCTAAAGTTCAATAGTGTCCTAGGAAGTCTGAATGTCGCATCTAGTAGAGTTTTGTTCATGGGTGTGTTGTGTGTCACATTTATGTACAGGAGGTAATAAGATGTCTTAGGAACAGTTTCCTTTCTTTCAGTATTCATGTCGTGCCAGTGCGCATGAGGTCAGATTTAAGTCTCAATCTAAATCTATTTTCTCCCTTTCTTCTACAGAATATGCCTCCCAAGAGAAGAAATAGAAATCAGTCAGCCCCTCAGTCTGTCCAAACAGATCCCTTGGACGAACATATTTCTTATACTGTTTTCAGAGTTGCATTCACTACTCTTGCTAATTTAGTTGCTTCCCAGAATAAATGACTAGTTGTCATTCCAGCCAACCCAGTGGATAATTCAGTTGAAACTTGGATTCAGGACTTTACCCGATTGAATACTCCATCTTTTTTTGGGTCTAAGTTAGACGAGGACCCGCAGAAATTCCTAGATCAGGTTTAGAAGGTTACAGATATCATGGGGGTGTCAGTTATTAAGAGTGCTAAGCTAGTTGCATATCAGTTGCAGGATGTGGTTCATATTGTAACACATGGTTCAAATAGTGGAAAGCTGAGAGGGGAGTAGATATAGGACCCATAGAGAGGGAGGAGTTTTCCACTGCTTTTATTGATAGATTCTTTCCCCTAGAGCTAAGGATAGCTAAGGTGTTAGAGTTTATCAACCTCAGGTAGGGAAACATGATAGTGAAAGAGTATTCTCTTAAGTTTACTCAATTAGCTAGATATGTTCCTCATGTAGTGGTATACAGCAGGGCTAAGATGAGTAAGTTTGTTTTTGGCTGAATGATAGTGTGGTCAATGAGTGCAGATCCCCAATCCTGATTAGTGAGATGGACATAGCCAGGCTTATGATCCATTGTCAATAGATAGAAGAGCAGAAGATTAAGATAAGAGAGAAGCAGAATAAGAGAGCAAGGATAGGTAGTTTCAACTTTGCTCAGCCTAAGTCAGAGGGTGGAAGTCATTCTCAATTCCACCCAAAGTTATCCGTTCCAGCTCCTTTCTCAGCCAGTGCTCCAGTTCCGAAATTCAGAGACGAAAATAGAGGTAGGGTATCATGATCTAAGTCTTGAGGCAGTGTTAGCAGTACCTAAACCTTTTCTCTTTTTTAGATGTGTGGAAAGCACCATCAGGGTACTTGTAGAGCTGGCAGTGATGTTTGCTTCGGATGTGGCAAGCCAGGCTATAGATTCAGAGATTATCCCTAGCTAGGTCCTCATGGTCAGTATAATCGCCCTCCAACTCATTCTGGTCACCCGAATCAGTAGGGTGCCTCTTCCAGTGCTACCAGTGGGCAACGCTTAAATAGACTCTATGCTCTTCAGTCCTGACAGGATCAAAAAAATTCTCCTGATGTGGTTACTGGTATGTTACAGATCTTTTATGTACATGTTTATGCCTTGATAGATCCAGGAGCTTCTTTGTCTTTTGTTACTCCCTATATAGCAATTGATTTTGGAGTCAGTACTAAAATTCTAGTAGAGGCCTTCTCAGTCTCTAACCCAGTGGGTAAAACTATCGTAACCCGATGGGTATACAGGAACTATCCAATTATTATATCTTAGAAAGTCACTTTAGCTGACTTAGTTGAATTAGAGATGACTGATTTTGATGTCATCTCAGCATAGATTGGCTTTATTCCTGCTATGCCACAGTTGACTACAAAAATAGAGTTTTCCAATTTTAGTTTCCAAATAAACCTATCCTAGAGTGAAAGGATAGTACTTCTGTTTTTAGAGGTCAGCTTATTTCTTACCTTTGGGCATGAAAAATGATATCTAAGGGATATGTCTATCATCTTGTTCAAGTTAAGAACTCTAGTTCTAAAACTCCCATTCTTGAATCAGTCCCAGTAGTGAATGAATATTCAGATGTCTTTCCTAAAGATCTTTTAGGAATTCCTCCCGAAAGGGAAATAGACTTTGGTATTAATATTCTTCCAGATACTCAGCCCATATCTATTCTGCCATACAGAATGGCACCAGCAGAACTCAAAGAATTGAAATATCAGTTGAAGGATCTCCTAGATAAGGGTTTCATCAGACCCAGTGTGTCCCTGTGAGGCGCACCAGTCTTATTTACGTGCAAGAAAGATAGTTCTCTCAGAATGTGTATAGACTACCATCAGCTCAATAAAGTCACCATCAAGAACAAGTATCCACTTCCCAGAATCGATGAATTGTTCGATCAACTTTAGGGTGCCAGCTATTTTTCTAAGATAGACCTCAGATCAGGTTATCATCAACTCAGGGTCAGAGAATGTGACATTCCAAAAATAACTTTCCAAACTCGGTATGGTCACTTCAAATTCTTAGTCATGTCCATTGGTCTTACTAATGCCCCAGCAGCTTTCATGGACTTGATGAACTGTGTGTTCAAGCAATACTTGGAGACGTTTGTCATAGTCATTATAGATGACATTCTTGTCTATTCCCACAATGAGCATGATCTTGCAGACCATCTCAGAATAGTATTGCAGACTCTCATAAATCATCATTTCTTCACCAAATTCAGTAAATGTGAGTTTTGGCTAAGGTCAGTAGTATTCCTTAGTCATATCATTTTCGGTGATGGCATTAGAGTTGATCCTCAAAAGACCAAAGTGGTAAAAAACTGGCCTCGCCCTTTCTCTCCATTAGATATCAGGAGTTTCTTGGGTTTGGCTAGCTATTACTGCCGATTTGTTGAAGGATTTTCATCTATTGCATCCCCTATATCCTGATTGACTTAGAAGAAGGTTCAGTTTCAATGGTCTGATTCATGTGAAAAGAGTTTTCAGAAGTTGAAGACTGGAATCACCTCAGCTCCAGTTTTGACTCTTCCAAATGGTTTAGATAGATTCGTAGTGTACCATGATGCATCCAGAGTAGGTTTGGGTTATATCCTCATATAGCATGGTAAGGTCATAGCCTACACCTCTAGACAGCTTAAACCTCATGAGAAGAATTATTCGACTTATGATCTTGAGTTAGCAGCTGTAGTTTTTGCCTTAAAGATTTGGAGGCATTACTTATACAGTGTTCATATAGACGTGTTCACAGATCATAAGAGCCTTAAATATGTATTTTCTTAGAAAGATCTTAACCTCTATCAGAGAGAGTGGTTAAACCTCTTGAAATATTATGACATGAGTGTCCTTTTGTAACGCCTCAAATCTGGTACCCGAAATGCAACACAGTACTTATAATCTCGAAGGACCTTAAGCTAATCCATGATTTATATCTGTAACTGAGCCCTGAATAATAATGGTAATATCATAAATGCAAAAACATGAACTGAAAGTACATAAGGTTTAATACTGATACATAACTGAAAATATAGTATAACAATACCAAAATAACTGAAATAACTATCTGAACATACTGTAGTCTTAAAGCCTCTAAAACTGAACTATCTAAATAAAAAGTTGATAGGACAATCCCCTAACTAACCCCATCTGCTAAAATAAACTAAGTACTGAAAGAATGAAATAATCAAATAATAACATTCTCAAATAATAACACTGCTGACTTTGACTGTTCAAACTGGAATGCTACTGATACTCTGGAATGCGTGCTTCTGAACCTATGGTATAAAACACCATAGTGGAAATGCATTAGTACAATTGAATGTACTGGAATGCAATTTAGGTAGGTTGAATGCAATGGTTCATATGCATGAACAATAACAACTGACTGAATAACATGAACATGAGAATACATACATGAATACATAACTGTATCTGAGATCGTGATAATACTGACTCATGAATTTTGATAATATGGATTTACAGATATCTGGGTACTAATACTGGGATAGTAAAAGACTAATTCTATTGAGTACTGAGGAACTGATGTCATATTACTGATAAAGGAATGACAGTTTCTAACAATTCTAATTAGAAGAACTGGTATGATTGACTCTATCTGACAGTCCTGAAATCTAAATACTGGTAACATGAATTTTGTATAATAAATATAATATTAATTGGGTGACTGTGTCTGATAGAACTAGCTGAGTTCCGTACTGAGTTGAGCGATTATATCTGACAATCCAAAAACTGTAGAATTGAACAGAGTTCTATTACTGAGACTTGATCAAAAACTGAGACTGTGGGAGGTAATCATCTAACCGACATACCCCGAAAGTGAACTGGTGGGGTCCAACCTGTAACCCTAACTGAAAAGGTGTCAGTACCATGCTACGGGTAAAGATAAGCTGTGAGTGAACCCTCTCTGACAGGGTGCTCTTCCGTCAACCCCTTCTAGTTGGAAAAAACTCAAATGAGGTGTACAATCCCTAAACTTATAGGGTACATATCAACCTACACTGGCTACGTAGTTCTGGAACGCAAGGATTGCTTCTAAGGATCATACCCTCCACTGGCTAACAGGTGAATCCCCATCCTTAGGTTCACTCAGTGCTAAATCCTACTCCCAACTGAAGAGACACTAAACTAAATTGTTACTGATTGTATCTTTTAGCTAATTTGAATAGAGTTCACTAAATACCATTGACTAACAAAATACTACTGAGATTGAATAACTGGCTGAGATTACTGATATTACTAAGTTTTCCTAAGTCATGTAACTGACTGAATTCTAATGATCATGGCTTGAATGGGAGTATCGTGAATACTAACACTAGCTCTAGGCACACATCTAAATTGTTGGGTACAAGTACCCTAGGACTCAATACTATGAAACTGACAAGACTTGATATTTTTTGAACACATAACAAATATCAACAATTCATAATACAATAAGTTAGAGATTTGATAAAACACATGGTTATCATAATGTTTTACATAGATGTAATTGCATTTAGACATGTCATACTTTCATCAACCTAATCTCACGAAAATTCCATCAAATACTCATAATGCACACAATATCATAGAAGTCAGTCTTGGTCATAAGGGTAAAGCCTGCATTTATTATTTGAGTCACAATTGAGCTATAACATCTAATTTCTATCCTCCTAGCCATTTTGTCAAACACCCTACATGCACAACTTAGGGTATAGGTGAAATCATCAAATTACACATCATAAACAACTCAATTCATGGATTTCATCTTTCATGCTAACGTAGTTTCATGAAAACACATAAAAATTCCATCTTGGGAATCATACAACAAGATAAACATGGTTACAAACAACCCACAATATAAATATCATGTTTTATAATTTGAAAGGGATTTCTTGGACTTCATGGATGAAAGGAATCCATAAATCAACACTTGACATATCTTAGTTCCTAATTTTACAAAGATTGATGGAGAGATTCTTGAATTTGAGTATTAAATTTGAATCCTTAATTGAAAATCCTAACTTGTTATTGAGAGAAACTTGAGAAAAACTTGAGAGAAACATGAGAGAAACTCTATATTTTGGGTGAACTATGGCTGAATCACATGTTATTGGGTTTATATAAGAATGGTAAATTGACCCTTTTGCCCTTAAAAATGCAGACATTTAATAACTAAAAACTGGGTAACAACGCTATAAGCGACGCAGCTCATTGATGGTTGTGATGCAATACTCAATGCATCATGCCATGATCGCATTGAGCCTCAAAATTTTTGGCTTTGGAAGCCTGCACAAATGTTGATCAACACGATTGGCGATGTGGCGCTCCATGATCGTGTTGGTCCACTATTTTGGGACTCCGAACATGATCTAAGCTGTTCTAAAAAATCTGAAACTTGTTCAACAACACCTATTGACCTTTTTTATCATGAACTAATAAAAATACAGACCATTAATGGATGTTAAGGTGGTGAAATGAGATTTCCAACTTTCAAAGGCAATAATAGGCTAAGTCTGGAAACCTAGCTAGAATTTTCTAAGTCTGGGACCCCTTGACAAGCTTAAAGGACTGAATTAAGCTTTAGGAATTTATGGGGTTTACAATATCTCCCCCTTGAGAACATTCATCCTTGAATGAGAATGACTGAGAGGGAAGAAAAGATAAACTGACATACATACTAAACATGAACAACTGGAACATAATTCCACAACTGACATGACCGATAAACTAAATGTTTCATACTGAACATGCATATCTAATGCATGGTTAACTGGTTCATGAATGCATGACTGAATATGCAATGGCAATTGATACCAAGTTTATCATTGAAATCTGAGCATAAAACTGGATAAGTTCAAGGGAAACTATTTCCTTAAACTGAAAATGCTAATGAGCTTGAAATTAATTACTAGATATATATGAGTGGAAACACGTGAACGTAACTAAGGTTGGACATGATACATAAGCTATATATTGTGATTTAAACTAATTACCTTGAATACGTGGCTTACGGATGAGATGGAGTTTGAGGGTCAACTTATAAGTACCCCTTACTCCAAACTAGATTCATTACGAGAAGAGATAATGGTATGTTTTATGTCATGAGAGTTTGGGGAATTATCGTGTACCTCCCCCTTGGGACACTAGGTCCCTCAAAGAATAGTGATTTTGCTGAGATACTGAGAATAATTAGGGTGATGCACAAGGCACCTACGAACTGAATCACAGCTAGATATCTAGGATCTGAAGCTAAGAAAAAGTGATTAGACCTTATGCACTGCAACTGAGACTACTGAAAAGATTTACGTGGGTGCTGAGCACGAATGCATAAATATATACTAACTTTATCTGATTAACTGAATAACTTATATCTAAATACTGGGCGTGTAAGACTGAACTGTACTTAGTCTAGATAGCTGGACTAAGACTATAGGGTTTTATACATAGGAGGTAATGACTGACTGGATAACATGAGGTAACTAAGCATGAGTAAGGGAAATTGTATTACCTTAGGAATGCAATACCAGGTGTCTAATCATGATTCAAAAACATTCTATAAACTGAGGTACTGTAATACTAATAACTGAGTAACTAATGGCCATATGCTATGGTCGGGAAATCTTGAAACTGTACTGAGTTTCTGATCTGACTACTGGACTAGGACTGGGACTGAGATTGTAGCTAAGACGGTCATTGAGACTGTAACCATAACTAAGACTGTAACTGAAACTGAATGTTGGTTTTCTATAACTAAGGGTTAGACTGGTACGGGAGTACTAAATTCTAATGGCTAAGTAACTGATAGCTGAAAGCAATAGTTCTGCAGGACTATCTGAGTCCTTTACTAAATATTGATTACTGAATTGACATTGTAACTGAGGCCTACAGAATGGAACATTAACACTACCGATTCATTGAGGGATCTAAACTGAGGGTACACGTTACATATTCTGAGTTTGACTGAACACTAAGATTGAAGTCTTAAATCGTGTGGGCTAAGCATACTGTAAAGAATGACATAAGTGCATGAGTCATGAACTGCATGAACTGGGTTTAGAATTTCTAAATTTATGGAACATAATCTGTAACATTGGATGAGCTTTGAATCCTCATATGAGGAACTTGAAACATACACTATTCTATGAAAAGCATATGGATATAAGCTGTATTCGTGGGACTGAAATGGAAAGCATGCATAAGTATGATGATGTTTAAAGTACAAAACTTTGTATTGAGATAGGAATGGGTCGGGAATAATCTTCCATTATGGATTTCCTACATATACTGGTATTATGACTGGAACCTGAAGGCCTGACTTTCAGAGATTTTATAATCGGACAGTTCTTGTATACCTGTCGAGCTGTGTTAGACTGACTCACTGGGTGGGGACTAGAAAAAGGTCCTGTTAACATTTGGTCTGACCATAAAGTTGACTACGATGCAAAGAGTTACAAAAGAAAAAAAAGCTCCTAAATATAAAGAAATGTGAACATGTAAATTAGGGATCTGTAACATACCAGTGGCTGCATCAGGAGGACTTTCCTGATCCTATCAGGACTGAAGTGAATAGATTCTATTTGGGTGTTTCCCACTGATAGCATTGGAATTGTAACCCTGTTGATTCAGGGGATCGAACTGAGTTGAAAGATGACCATACTTACTTCTAGGGCTAGGCCTAGGACAATCTCGGACCTTGTGACCTATCTCACCACATTCAAAACACACATCACTACCAGTTCTACATATACCCTTATGATGCTTACCATACTTTTCACTAAGTGGATGAGTAAAAACCATGCTCTCACTACCTTTGGCCTTGGAGCCTGGTGCCCTATCTCTATGGTCATTTCTGAACTTTGGTACTAGTGCACTAGCTGAAGTTGGAACTGGGGATGAAAACTTCTATCTATGCTAAGAACGGTTACCACTCTGCGACCCTGGCTAAGAAAAACTATAACTACCAGTGGTGGCCCTCTTATTTTCCCTCTCCTTCTTCTTAAGTTTCTGCTCCTCAATCTGTTGAGCATGGACCATAAGCCTAGATATGTCCATCTCCTTAATCAACATCGTAGTCCTGCACTCCTTAACCACTCTACTTGATATCCCAGACACAATCTTATTCATTCTAGATCTACTGTTTGCTACTACATGAGAAGCATATATGGCTAATTGAGTGAACTTAAGGGAGTATTTTTTTAAGCTCATGCTACCTTGTCTGAGGTTAATGAATTCAAACACTTTGGCTTCTTTCTACTCTAGGGAAAAATCTAACTAAGAAAGTCGTAGCAAACTCTTCCCATTCTATGGGCTCTATATCTGCACCCTCGTCTACCTTCCACTGCTTAAACCATGTATGGGCTACATCTTATAGCTGATAGGCGGCTAACTCTACACTCTCACTGGAAGTCACCCCCGTTATATATGTGACTTTCTGAACCTGGTCGAGGAACTCATATAGATCCTCTTCAGACTTAGAATTAGAGAATAGGGGAGATTCATTCGAGTAAAGTCTCAAATCCTGGCTGTAGCAGAATTGGCCACTGGTTTTGCCAAAATAGCAGCTGGCTGGTCATTCTGAGTTGTGATTGAATTGGCTAGAGTAGTGAATACAGTTCTAAATTTTGTATGAGAGATGTGCTCATCCAGAGGATCTACCAAGACGGGCTGAGGTGCTGACTGATTCCATGTTCCTCTTTCGTTAGCCCTTTTGGGAGGCATGTTCTATAAATGAAAGAGAAGAAGGTATTAAACTGAGAGTTTGACTAGGGCTCATGCTCACTCACATGACATGAATACTGAAAGAAGGGAAACTATTCCTAAAATATCTCATAGCCTCCTACACATTAGTGTGGTGCACAATACACCCAAGTACAAGACTCTACTAGATATGGCTTTTCAGACTTTCTAGGATGTTGTTGAACCTTAAGCTCAGATACCAATTTTTTAACACCCTAAATCTGGTACCCAGAATGCTAAACGATGCTTATAATCCAAAAAGAACACAAGCTAACCCATGACTGATATCTCTAACTGAGCCCTAAATAATAATGGTAATATCATAAATACAGAAACATGAACTGAAAGGACATAAGGTTTAATACTGATACATAACTGAAACTATGATATAGCAATACCAAAACAACTAAAATAACTATATGAACATGCTGTAGTCTGAAATCCTCTAAAATAGAACTGTCTGAATAAGGAGTTGATGGGAAAATCCCCCAATAAACCCCATCTGCTAAAATAAACTAAGTATTGAAAGAATTAAATAATCAAATAATAACATACTCGAATGATGAGGACTCACTTCTAAATCTGACTATTGAAACTAAAATGCTACTGATACTCTAGAGCGCGTGCTTCTGAACCTATGGTAGAAAACACCATAGCGCAAATATGTTAGTATGATTGAATATATTGGTATGTAAGTGAAGTAGGCTGAATGCAATGGTTCATATGCATGAACAATACTAACTGACTAAACAACATGAATGTGAGAATACATGCATGAATACATAACTGTATCAGAGACCGTGATAATACTGACTCATGAATTCAGATAACATGGATTTACTCATATCTGGGTACTAATAATGGGATACTAAAAGACTAAGTCTATTGAGTACTGAGGAACTGATGTCATATTACTGATAAAGGAATGACTATTTCTGACAGTTCTAATTATGAAGAACTGGTTTGATTGACTATATCTGACAGTCCTGAAATCTGAATATTGGTAACATGAATTTCGTATAATTAATATACTATTAACTGGGTGACTATGTCTAATATTCCTGATTCTGATGGAACTAACTGAGTCAATACTGAGCTGAGCGACTATATCTGACAGTCCTAAAACTATAGAACTTAACTAAGTTCAATTACTGAGACTGGATAACAAACTGAGACTGTGGGAGGTAATCATCTAATTGACATGCCTCGAAACTGAATTGGTGGGGTCCAACCTGTAACCCCAGCTGGAAGGGTGTCAGTATCATGCCACGGGTAAAGACAAGTTGTGAGTAAACCCTCTTTGACAGGGAGCTCTTCTGTGAACCCCTTCTAGTAGGAAAAACTCAAATGAGGTGTATAATCCCTAAACTTGTAGGGTACATCTCAACCTACGCTGGCTACGTAGTTCTGGAATGCAAGGATTACTTCTAAGGATCACACCCTATTGGCTAACAGGTGAGTCCCCATCCTTGGATTCACTCGGTGCTGAATCCTACTCCTAACTGAAGAGACACTAAACTAATTTAAACTGAACTGAACTGTTACTAATAGTATCTTTTAGCTGATTTGAACAGAGTTCACTAAATTCTGTTGACTGACGGAATACTACTGTGATCGGATAACTGACTGAGATTACTGAGTTTTCTTGAGTCAAGTAATTATCTAAATTCTCATGATCATGGCTTAAATGGGAGTATCATGAAAACTGACACTAGCTCTAGGCATACAACAAAATTGTCGGGTACAAATACCCCCAGGATTCAATAGCATAAAACTGACAGGACTTGACACTTCATGAACACATAACCACTATTAACAATTCATAATACAATATGTTGGGGATTTCATAAAACACATGGTTGTCATAGTGTTGTACATGGATGGAATTGCATATAGATATGTCATACTTTCATCAACCTAATCTCATAAACATTCCATCAAATACTCATAATGCACACAATATCATGGAAGTCAGTCTTGGTCATAAGGGTAAAGCATGCATTTATTATTTGAGTCACAATTGAGCTATAATACACAATTTCTATCCTCCGAGCCATTTTGTCAAACACCCTACATGCACAACATAGGGTATAGGTGAAATCATCAAATTACATATCATAAACAACTCAATTCATGGATTTCATCTTTCATGCTAACGTAGTTTCATGAAAACACATAAAGATTCCAACTTGGGAATCATACAACAAGATAAACATGGTTACAAACAACCCACAACATAAATATCATGTTTTATAATTTGAAAGGGATTTCTTGGACTTCATGGATGAAAGGAATCCATAAATTAACACTTGACATATCTTAGTTCCTGATTTTACAAAGATTGACAGAGAGATTCTTGAATTTGAATATTGAATTTGAATCCTTAATTGAAAATCCTAACTTGTTCTTGAGAGAAACTTTATATTTTAGGTAAACTATGGTTAAATCACGTGTTATTGGGTTTATATAAGGATGGAAAATTGACCCTTTTGACCTTAAAAATACAGACATTAAAGGACTAAAAACTAGGTGCCGATGCTGTAAGCGATGCGGTGCGTTGATGGCAGCAACGCGATACTCGACCTATCATGCCATGATCATGTTGAGCCTCAGAAGTTTTGGCTCTGGCAGCCTGCACAAATGTTGACCAACGCGATTAGCGATGTGGTGCGCTGTGATCTCATTGGTCCACTATTTTGGGACTCCGAACATAATCTAAAACTGTTCCAAAAAATCCAAAACTTGTCTAGGAATACCTATTGACCTTCCTGATCATGAACTATTAAAAATACAGACCGTTAAAGGACGTTAAGGTGGTAAAATGAGATTTCCAACTTTTGAAGGCCAATAATACGCTAAGTCTGGGAACCTAGCTAGAATTTTTTAAGTCTGGGACCCCTTGACAAGCTTAATGGACTGAATTAAGCTTTAGGATTTTATGGGGTCTTACACCTTTATCATTCGAAAAAAGGCCAATATAGTGGTCGATGCTCTCAGTAAACTGTCTATGGGTAGTGTTGCTCATGTTGAGGACAGTAAGAAGAAATTAGATTAGGAAGTCCATCAGTTTGCTAGACTAGGTGTCCTCTTAGTCTATTCAACATAAAGTAGTATATGGGTTCAGAACAAATCTGAATCATCTCTAGTATCTGAGGTGAAAGAAAAGCAAAATAGATATCTCAGTCTTGTTGAGTTGAAAGAGTCTGTTAGAGATCAGAAAGTAGAGGTTTTCTCCCAAGGAGGAGATAGTGTTTTGCATTGTCAAGGTCATCTGTGTGTTCCAGGTGTAGATGACTTGAGGTAATGAATTCTTGCAGAAGTGCATGGTGCGCTCTACTCTATGCATCCAGGGACACTAAGATGTACCGCAACTTATGAGAGATCTATTAGTGGAGTGGGATGAAGAGAGATATTGCAGAGTTTATAGCTAAGTGCTCTACATGTCTACAGGTTTATATAGAGCATAAAAAGCCTATTGGATCCATCCAAGAGTTCAGTATTCCTACTTGGAAGTGGAAAGAAGTGAACATATACTTTGTGATGGGTTTGCCTCATACTCGTCGTCAGCATGATTCAGTTTGAATCATTGTAGATAGAATGACCAAATCAGCTCTTTTCTTTCCAGTCCATACTTCTTATTCAACTGAGGATTATGCCAGACTTTATATCAGGGAGTTGGTCAGATTACACGGTGTTCTATTTTCTATTATTTCAGACAAAGGTACGCAGTTCACCTCTCACTTCTAGAAAGCATTCCACAAGGGTCGTGGTACCCAAGTTTACCTCAGCACAGCCTTTTATCCTAAGACAGATGGTCAATAAGAAAGGACCAGTCAAACCTTGGAAGATATGCTAAGGTCATGTGCAATTAATTTCAAGGGGAGTTGGGATGACCACTTGCCTTTGATTAAGTTTGCATACGACAACAGCTATCATTCCAGCATTTGGATGGCTCTATTTGAAGCTCTCTATGATATGATATGTAAATCTCCAATCGATTGGTTTGAAGTTAGTGAGGCCTTAGCTATAGGACCTGACTTAGTATTTGATGCCTTAGAAAAAGTCCAATTGATCAGAGAAAGACTCTGGGCTGCTCAGAGCTGACAAAAGTCTTATATAGATATACGCAGAAAGGATCTCGAGTTCAAGATTGGTGATTATATGTACTTGAAAATCTCTCCCATGAGGGGAGTGAAGCGATTCGGAAAAAAGGGAAAGCTTAGTCCCCGATATGCTGGTCCCTTCAAAATTCTCAGTCATTTTGGCAAGGTAGCTTATGAGCTCGAATTTCCTTCAGATCTAGCCTTAATTCATCCAGTGTTCCATGTCTCCTTGCTAAAAAAGTGCATAGGTGACCCATCAGTTGTAGTCCCTATAGAGGGAATTGA